>NW_015165254.1:454337-528733 GCF_001447785.1 Gekko japonicus
AACCCTGACTGTTCCCTGGAAGGCCAGATACTGAAGCTGAAGTTCAAATACTTTGGCCACCAAATGAGAAGGGAGCACTCACTGGAGAAGACCCTGATGCTGGGAAAGCTTGAAGGTAAAAGAAGACAGTGACGGCAAAGGATGAGATGGTTAGACAGTGTTATCGATGCAACAAACATGAAATTAAGCAAACTCCGGAGGATGGCAGAAGACAGGAGGGCCTAGCGTGATACTGTCGTGAAGTGTCAGACTCGACTGTGCGACTGAACAACAACAAGAAAGGATTAAAAATAAAAGAGCTTTAGAAACATCAGTAGTATTGCTCGCAGTTCACACACTTAAGAATCTGACTGCAGTGCAGAAAGATAATACCTGCTTTGTGTCTGCTCCTAAAATACGCTTTGTGTGTAGGGGCCTAGTGAGGGCACCAAACGGGAGTTTTACACTTCTTTCAGAACTACCACTCTCTATTCAATTGCTACTGTACTGGAGGGGATCCCTTCCTGATAATACTGCTGATTCCAGCCTGCACTCTTGATTCCCACAGTGACCTGACCTTATCCTAGCATGACTATGACTCTGCTTTTACAGTAGAACAAGGAAGCCGCCCTGAGCCCATTGGGGAGGGCGGGGTATAAATGCAATAAATAAATAAATAAATAAGGAAACTGCCATATTAAGCATCATGGTCTGCCATTCTGCAGTGTGGCATACATTCTGGGGTTTCCTACGGCCAGATGATATAGTTCACATTATCACCTACCTTCCTCAACTTTCCTCCTCATATTTATTAGTGTTGCTCCTACTTTTCTAACTCCCCATTAAAACACACACACACAAAATCCATTGGTCAACAGCTCAATTAGAAAACTACAATCAACATAATTCTGTGGCTAAAATACCATTACTATTCATAATGCTGTTTCTAAGTTTAAAATTCAAAATCTGTCTAGGAATAACACCAAACAGTATAATGGAACTTCTCAGTGGCTCATTGGAACTTTGTGAAGCAGTCACCAAAGCTGGTATTAAAAATTGGGAAATCAAAGCAAGTAATCACTAGTGGAATTTCTTATCACGTGGATTAAAATAACAGAAAATTTCTTTGGTGCATCATACCTACAAAGAAGTTTAGAAATTAAGCCAAACTTCCATCATTTCATATAGCTATAACAGCAATTCACTCTACTACTGTTCCTGATACAGCGTATAGACAGTTCTTCCTATCCAAGTGCATTTGCATTTGTTTTAGAAGCTTCTCTGTAGTGCAAACACTAAGGTTTTATGGAAACATTATCTACAAACATGACTATGAAAACATCATCATGATAAAAAGGGTGGAATTTTTCAGTGTTCCAATAAATCTAATATTCAACTGAGATACAAATATAATTTCACTTGTATAAAGTGTGAGATGAACCACCATTATTGTGGGGTTTTTATTTATATTAATAGCAAATTATTTGCTTTGGATTTTCCAAAAAGCAAAGGGCTACGGAAATATTTACTGGCACAATACATGCTGTTTACAGTTCCACAGTGAATGATCTTACTTATGAGTCAATGACTTCCCGTCTCTTGTTCAAGTCCTCAAGGGAAAAATAAATGAGTTCATCACTTTGGCTTGCCTAAGCATTCTGATTCAGCATTGCGAACCTACGCACATTTTCCCTTCTGTGCTGCTTTCCCCCCCATTTATCTGTTTGGTGCAAACTGATCCCACTGCTTCTCCAAGGAGCTCAGAGCTGGTTCATCTGTGAGTGACTTGACTCAAAGTCACCCAGTGAGCACAATAGCAGATAAAAAATTTGAACCCACATCTCCCAGATTCTAGTCCAGCACTTTAACCAGCATGGTAGTTTTAATAAAATTACTTTGATATGCTAAATTGGTTGGTTCAATTATTAGGGTTAGAGGCTGTCAAACATTTTATTCAATTTTGAACAGACTGGGATGGGCTGTATTTTCATTTTGATAAATTTATTTATTTACATTATTAATGGTCTGCCTTTATCAAGGCGGATTATGCAGAGTAAGTCAATACAATCAACAAGACTAGACATGCTATAAACAATGAAATCGGATTTGAGTTGTATAACCAACCAGAAGTCTAAAAACAAAATTAAAGCAAGGTATAAGTGTTAACATGACACATTAAATAGGATACAACCCACAGCACACTATACACAGTAGTATGGACCACAGTCTCCAATAATTTATCCAAGTAACTTTGTGATGCCTTTTGTACCTTGCTACCCTATCACCTGTGTAGAAAACTCCTCTTGAATAATTCAGTTTTGCATAGTAAAGTGTATGCCTTGTGTATGATCTATTTTGATATATTATTTTTAAGGCAAAAACATGATATAGTAGATTAACATTTTGCATGTATCTGAATTAGTGGTATTGACGTGATAAGAAACTGGGGGGGGGGGGTTAAAGTCCTGTACTTGCTAGCCATGAGATTCAAGAATAGTTGCTTTAACTTGTTACTTGCAATGGTGGTTTCTTTTTAATCTTTTTAGGAGGGGAAGATGTTTTAGAAGGCTGATGCCACCAAAAGAAAGTTAAGGTCCTGATCCAGCAATGGATTCTACAGCCACTTATCCAAAGGCTCATCTAAGATGGTGAATAGAAACATTAAGGCTCTGCTAAATAGGAATGAAATCGCTTTGGAGCCATTAGTGACTCTATAATGAATATTTATACCAAGAAGAGAGTGAAAAGTTGTTCCTATTTAAATCACAAAAAAAACACCCAGTGATTTCAATGAGGTCAAGGTTTTGCCCTAAATACCTTCCCAATATGCAATGTAAACAAACATGAAATAGAAGAACTTTGTTACATTTTGCTATAGTAGCTCTTTTTTCCAGTTTAGCAAGAAATGTCCTTTTCAAGTGCCAGAATATAAAAATATGTTCTGAAATAAAACTATTTTAAATAAACCATTGGTTGCATTTTTACTTTTTAGCATACAAAATTCATTTCTCCACTACCTGAAAGCAGACTGAAGGAAAAATGTAGTAAGACATGAAGAAGTGAGCAGTGAATCACAAAAGCTCATAGCCTACCACTTCAGAAGAAGAAGAGATTGGATTTATACCCCGCCCTTCACTTGGAGTCTCAGAGCGGCTTACAAACTCCTTTCCCTTCCCCTCCCCACAACAGACATCCTGTGTGGTGGGTGGGGCTGAGAGAACTCTTGACACAAACTGCTCTTTTTCAAGGCCAGCTGTGCCCAGAGCTTGTGACTGACCCAAGGTCACATCAGCAGGTGCAAGTGGAGGAGTGGGGAATCAAACCCGGTTCTCCCAGATTAGAGTCCGCACACTTAACCACTACACCAGACTGGCTCTCAGTGGGTGACTGCTTAGTGATGTAACACAATGTCAGTGAAGTTACAGGCAAAGGATCTTTGTGATTGACTCTTCCAAGTTCCAGTCTATGTTTGGAAATAGCCAGTGCAAAGTGGGGCTATATGTATAAAACCTTTGTTACACGTAACCTTACAATATCACAATTTGTATCAGAGGACCTCGATATTAGGACTATCACTGTTTTGTCCTTCACAAACAGGACATAACAAAGAATACAGGAAAATGCCTTCCTTCTAGGATCACTCTGACTATTGCGACACCTTTATTTTGCAGAAGTATCTACATTATTTACTGAAATGCAAGACTAGTTTCCCCATTGACTCTTCCAAGTTCCAGTCTATGTTTGGAAATAGCCAGTGCAAAGTGGGGCTATATGTATAAAAGCCAGTGCAAAGTGGGGCTATATGTATCACAATTTGTATCAGAGGACCTCGATATTAGGACTATCACTGTTTTGTCCTTCACAAACAGGACATAACAAAGAATACAGGAAAATGCCTTCCTTCTAGGATCACTCTGACTATTGCGACACCTTTATTTTGCAAAAGTATCTACATTATTTACTGAAATGCAAGACTAGTTTTCCCCCCTAGGTATGCCATCAAAAGGGGAGGGGCATCTTATATCTGCACAGTTACAGTTGTGTCCAATAATTTTATTTTGTGTATAACATTTTAAAGGGGGTTATCTTATATTAAGTGCTGTCTTCCTTTCAAGCCACTTGGAGTTCAGGGAAGGTGTGCGGCTGCCCCTCCCTCCTTCCCTGCAAGAATTAAAGGGCCCTTCAGCTGATTGGCGGGCCATGTGCTCCCACCAATCAGCTGGAAGGCCCTTTTAATGTCACAGAGGGGAGGGAGAGGGAGAGGGGCAGCAGTTGTTGTGGAGTTTGTCTCACATTTGAGAGGGTGGAGCCCTTAAATACCCCACCGTCATTACGGGCCTGGATGTTGGTAAGATAGTTTGTGAAGTTTTATCATAAATCTGTATGTATCTATAGGTAGTATACATAGGCATGACTACTGTCCTATGGAAAAATTATCTAGGAGTTTCTATTATAGAAAAATTATGCTATTGTACTCCCTGTACAATTTCCAGTTGTGAATTTCTTTACAATTCAAGGCTATTCCCTTATCACAAGACAAGAGATCACTGACCATATTCCCACTCAAGAGCAGTTAAATTCTGGGAACCTGGCCAGCATGAGGAGCAGAAAAAAAATTCTCAAGGGTGGGTCTTCAGAGTCTGGACGATGACAAGGGCTTTCTGTGTGTTGCGCTCATATCTGCTTGCCTTTGTATGTGAACTGTGGCCAATGAAAAAGCAAATGTAGTGATCAAAGGACTTGCAGAATAGCTTTCTTACTGAGGCTGAATCTGAGCCAGTGCTCTGGAACATATTTTATACACCAGGACAACTGTAGAATATATGAATAATGAAGGAAGAGGCTACTGAAAATGAATAGAGTGAGTGCTTTTCCCATAGCACAGTTAGTCCTAATGCTTCTATGACTGTGTGCTAACAATTTCAAGGCAGACTGTGAGTTCCAGGCAGACTTGAGCCCCAATTCATCATTTTTTTTCAAATCTTTTAAATTTATTTATACCTTGCTTTCTTGCCATTGTAGACACAATGTGGTTTACAACACCACTCTCCCCTCCTACCCTGTGAGGTAGTTTGGCTGGAGAGACAGTGGCTGGCCCAAAGTCACTAAGTGAGCTTCCACAGCAGAATGAGAATTATAACTTGGTCCTCCCAGATCCTAGTCAGCTACTCTAACCAGTACACGATGCATATAGACTACAGGTATGCATGACACCCACTGACATATTCTGCTGCTTTTCAGCCCTTCAGTTCATAACGATGTGCCATTCATCTTCCTTCTGCCCCAGATTTGTCAAGTCTAGATAGAGAAGTCACAAGGCTCCAGCAGTGCAATCCTAAACTGAGTTACATTCTTTAAAGGCCACTAAAGTCAGTGCTGTAATTCTCCTTAGGATAGCATTGCAAAGTCCCTTCCCCTAAATCCCAGACGTTTGAGAATTGGAAGGGAATGGCCAGTCCACACGTTCAGAGGCACCATCCTTGCTAATAATCACTTCACACGTTCCATGCCCCTGAGCTAACTGTAAAGCCCTGCCACTCTACCGTTGCCAGGGATACTTAAGGTACTTCGAAGAACGTTTACTTTCACCACACCTCGACGAGAGAAAATGGGCGAGAAACAGCACACAGCTCTGCTCGATTTGATCTCTGCACTGCGGCAACACTCCCCCCCCCCCCCCTGGGGTCTGCTAAAGTTCCCAACGCAGCTGGGAAAGAGACAGAAGGGGGAAAGGGAGGGAGGGAGGAAGGAGGGAGGGAGGAAGGAGGGAAAAAGAAAGAGGCATGACTAACAAACAACGCTACTACTCTCCCTGCTCCCAGTGAGCACTCGCTGCCTGCCCCGCCGCCTAAACTTTCACAGCGTCCCATTCCTCGGGGAGGGGGTGGAGAAGAGGAAGCGAAGGGGGACAAAGGGTTAAGCCAAACCTGAGGACGGAGGGACGCTCCGGTCCCTCGGTGACCCTGACGGGCGAATCTTCTCCGACCGGGATTTCAGATTATCCCAGAGGTTCTGTAACTGCCTTTTCTGAGTGTTTCTCGCAGTGTCTGTTCCACCAGCACCATCCCCAACTACGGTCCGTGGGGCCTGGACTGAGCGGCAGCGCGGCCGACCACTCAGCAACAGTTTAGGCGGGACTCTGAGGCCTCTCTGTAAAAGGGGTGGCTTCTGTCGGCCAAAGGCTGCCAAGAGTTGCGCGGAGGGGAGGAAAAACCGCAACACGTCGCTTGGAGTTTGGAGAGCGACGGAGTTGTTCTCTTTCTCTCCCTGAAGTCGAGATATCTTTTTTTAAAAAAAACGTGGTTTCTCCCTTAACTTTCCAGTACATAACAAGCGCAGCCCGGTTTTATGTAGCCTGATTCACACATGTGGGACAATGAGGTGGCAGAACAGACACGCCAGATTGCAGGTGTAGGATGACTTGGACGTGCTGCCCTATTACGTTGAATGGGGTCTAATGCACTCTAAAAGGAAAAAAAAAAGAAAACCACCATATCAAGCAAAAACGATGGGGGTTATCTCTCCCTGAGATGGTAGTTTTCTTTTTGCATATAATTGTGTATATAAAGGCACTTTCAGAGTTGGCATCCAGTGGCATAGTCTGGTCTACAAGTATATCATTAACTCTGTTCATGTGCACCAGGTTTTATTTATTTATTTATTTAATTTACTAGGAATAAGGCCCGTTGTGGAAATAAATACAAGGAACTCTAGAAAGAGGCTCTGAGAGAGTGCCAAGGCCTTGGGCACTCAGCATCAATGTGCTGTGGCGACCTCAGCAGGGTATAATGACACAGAGTCCACCATTTTCTCCAGAGGAACTGATCTCTGCTACCTGAAGAGCAATTGTAATTTTGAGTGATCTCCAGCCCTCACCTGGAGATTGGCAACAATTGTTACCCAGGAGGAAATGGCTGGCCTGGAGGGTGTAGTCTATGGCATTGTACCTGTCTGAGGTCCCACCCCTCCTTAAACCTCACCCTCTCCAGGCTCCACCCCGCAAATCTCCATGAATTTCCCAACCTGGAGTTGGCAACTCTATCTCCTTCCCAGCCAAGCATCAGCCTGCCATTATCTGCCCCTCTGATTTCAGCCTTGCATCTCCTCCCCCCTCCCTCCTGGAGATCAGTTGTAATTCTGAGTGATTTCAAGCCCTCTCCTGAGATTGGGAACAGTGGTTCCCCAGAAGGGAATGGCTCTTTGGGAGGGTGGAGTCTATGACATTGTACCAGTCTGAGGTCCCACCCCTCCTCAAACCTCACCCTCTCCAGGTTCCATCCCTCAAATCTCCAGGAATTTCCCACCTGGAGTTGGCAATCCTATCTCCTTCCCTTTAGGGAACCAACCTCCAGGTGGAGCCTGAAAATCACCAGGTATTACAACTGAACTCCAGACAACAGATCCCCCCCCCCCCCCGCGAAAAAAAAATCCTTTGGAGGTGGGGCGTCATGGCTTACTGTTTGCCTCCCACCCTCATCCCGTGCGCGTATCTTCTTAAATTCGCTGCCACGACTCACTGAATTGCCACTGCCTTTTTAGAGGGATGGTGAGACCCCTGTGGCCGAATCTCCGTATTTGGAAATGGAATCCCCAATCTTTGGGGGATCCCTGGAAAGTTGACAACCCAAGGGTCTGGCCTTTCCTTGCTTCCCTGGGCTACCCCCTCCCTTTGGTATTTTGCAGAGCAGGGAAGACTATGTGGTCATAGGACAACACAGATTATTAGCCCAAATTAAAGAATTTATTTAACTATTTACACAATTATGGAGCACACACACACTAAATAAATAAGGCACAACTGTAGGGCTGATTTCCCACAAGCGCTGTTCCGCGCTCACGCCTCCCTTTTGCCCCAATGGCACGTGTCAATTTCACACAAGCTGCTGCGCGGCTGCATTTCGCCCCGCAGCTTTCCGCGATTTCCCCCACATCTACTCAGTCCTGTTTTTTGAGGATAGGATCTCTCCTTCGACTGGCTCTGCTTCAGCCTCTCTCTCTCTGGCCCAAGAGAGCAGGGAAATTTCCATTGATTCCCCAGTCCAGCTGACTGTGGCTAAATTTCTGCTGCCTCCAAGGGTTCCCCCACGTCTCTGGCTTGTGGCCTAGCTGGAGTATCTATTGATGGTACCCCGCCCCAAGGTCCCTCTTTTCCCGCACTTTTGGGTGCAGCTGGGTAGTGTAGGCCAGCAGATGAGGAAGGCCCCTCTCTGGAGCTACAGCTCAATTAAGCCTTCTGGGGGAACATTTTAAACACAGAGATGGAACATCTCATAGATACAGATAACTGCCATTTCGGTACACCTACCTACAGCTATTGAGGGGAAAAGTCTCACACAGGAGTACATGGAATCTTGACAGACCAAAATGCTTTCATTATATAGGAGAGATACCCTGCCCTCCCCGTGAAGGCAGGCTCAGGGCAGTTTACACAATTTGATACATAAATAACAAGTAAAATCCACATAAAATCATCTAAAAACAGTTCAGTTATAAACAATTCAGTGTCGTAAAGTGCTGGCAATGATTAATTAATTGCTTAACGGTGGCATCTAACTAAGGCCCAATTTGCATCTAGCATTTGTTCTGCTGTTATACCAAACCCACACTGGAACAGAAATTCCCGTCTACATTATATGCCACTTTCACTTTGATTGAGTGTCGCATTTTATGGCAGTGTCCAGACTGCATGCCCCTTTCACTTTGTTTGATCTCTGGTTTTATGGTGGCTGTCTGCATAGATTTATGGCTGTTTTATGGCCATTTGGGGGTGACTCTGCAGACAGTACAGTTGGCCCGGGGTAGTTGAATGTGGTTTTGGTCGAATCTGCTTTTGCATTTTTAAATCAGTTTCGTGCTGCTGTGACACCGTATTTCTCTGCTTGTTTGAACGTTGTTTGAAGAAGATTCTTTTAAAGCAGTGGGGAGGCGCAATGACAGTGGAGCCTCCACGAGAAGGTGATAAACATATGTGGACGTGCAAAGGTATGCTAGCACTGTTGAGGTGTGAAAATGAAACCAAATGTAGACAGCTTTTTTGAAGATGGAGTCAGAAGGCTGGGACACTGGTGGGAAAGACAAATGCAGATTCGACCTTTGAACCGCATCTTTTTCTGTTCCAGTGTGGGTTTGGTAAAACAACTGAGCAAATGCTAAATGCAGATTGGGCCTATATATTCTGCTCAATGATCTTCCTGATATAAGAGGCAGCACAGGCTGTAGATGTCAGAGCCAGGGCTCTGTGATTAGGATTGGTGGTGGTAATAGTGGCGGCAGCTCCTTAGTTGAAAGCCTGGTGGAAGAGCTCCGTCTTGCAGGCCCTGCGGAACTGTAAAAGATCCTGCAGGGCCCGCCCCTGATCTCTTCTGGGAGCTCATTCCACCAGTATGGAGCCGCCACTGAGAAGGCCCTGGCCCTGGTAGTAGCAAGCCTGGCGTCCTTGGGACCCGGGAGGGCCAGTCGATTTTGAGACCCTGACCGTAGTGCTCTCTGGCCTGAACCCTCTGATATTAGTGGTCGCCTAATAACATATATCTGGTTCGATTTCTAAAATGAGATGTACTAGAGCTCCCTAGAAGATACAGAATCAGACATGCAAGACAGATACTTGTAAGCTGCTTTTGGTTTGTTCATGGTAAAGGAAAGGCACATGCTTAGATGCATCATTCATGACATACAACCTATGCTGGACAATGATACTTTCTTGCCCACAAACAGCCTCCTAAGCTTAAAAAGAGCAAGAGTCAAGTAGAACCTTAAAGACTAACAAAATATGTGGCAGGGTATGAGCTTTCGTGAGTCAGTGAAGTCTGAAGAAGTGAACAGTGATTCACAGAAGCTCATATCCTGCCACCTATTTTGTTAGTCTTTAAGGTGCTACTTGACTCTTGCTCTTTTCTACTGCCACAGACAGACAAACATGGCTATCCATCTTGATCTATCTCCTAAGCTTAAACAATTTCTCCCCCACAGCAATAGCCTTGACATCAAATGCCAGTAATGCCTTTCCACTCTCTACATCAGACAAACAGGTCAGTCCTTACGCAAAAGAATAAATGGACAAAAATCTAACATTAAACACTGCAACATTCACAACCCAGTGATCTTCCAGGTCTTTCCACTGGTGACTCAAGAGTGGCAGTCCTCAAACAAAGACACTTCAAGGGGAGATTACAATGTGAGATTGCTCAATTTAAGTTCATTTACAATTTCAGAACAGTGGACCCCCTGCCCAGGGCTGAATAGGGACATAGAAGAAGTGGAAAAGATTGGATTTATACCCCGCCCTTCACTCGGAGTCTCAGAGCGGCTTACAAACTCCTTTCTCTTCTCCTCCCCACATTAGACACCCTGTGAGCTAGGTGGGGTTGAGAGAGCTCTTTCAAGAGCTGCTCTTTCAAAAACAGCTCTCACCAGAACTATGGCTTGGCCAAGGTCATCCAGCAGCTACAAGTGGAGGAGTGGGGAATCAAACCCAGATTAGAGTTTGCGCACTTAACCACTACACCAAACTGGCTTCTTATCTCACATCAGATGCTAATTTTCTCACACCCCAAGAATTTCCCCTCTGCTCTAATCAAGCTGATTGCAATATGCACCATACTTTTGCAATATAAAAATTCTGTCCTCAAACGCTATTCCATTACAAGCATTCTTTACAACACCCCTCCTACCTTTTAACTGGGATAAAAAAGAGTCAGGGATCTCTATTCCTACTTGTGTCTGATAAAGGGAAGCTTTGACTCTCAAAAGCTTACACCTGAAAAATCTTGTTGGTCTCTAAAGGGCTACTGGCCTCAAATCTAACTCAGACCAACACACCTACCCTCTGAAACATGCTTAGAGGCATTCTGCTGTCTTGAACTCCTATGTTCCAGAACCAAGTATTAACAAAGCTAAGTCTCATAAGCCCTTGCTCAAAGGAAGAACTGAGTCTTTAGCAGACTTGGTAAGCTCATTATATGGTGCCCAATGTGCATTTGGTGTATTTATTGTATGCACTACAATGGAACAATCTGTTCCCCCTCTGATATATGTGTATGTTTGTTTGTCTCATGGTGTGGAGTTCCTGCTCCTCAGTTCTGTTAATTAGAATTGTAGACTGCATAAGCTCTTTTGTCCTGAAACCTGTTGCTCTCATCCCTGTATCTTCTTGCTAATAAATGGATGTTGTTTTGAACACACCCATGTCTGCTGTGTAAATGCACAAGCAGGAATCTGAATCAGTACCCTATTCCTGATTTGCAAAAAAAAGTGTAAGATCACAGTGCATGTCCTGGTTTGAGCCTGATTCATCATGCTCTCACTAATGTCATGTCATTGATTGCTTTTGTGTTTCTAGATTTGCACCCAAAACCAGGTTGCATTTTAAACACATGATGACATGAAGTGTATTTGAGCTGCCTTAACACCGTTTCTTTACACAGGATAGAATAAATAGAAAGAGAATGGTGCAAGTGAATCTTGTTGCTGTGGGGTGTAAAGCATAAGGACATTTACTCAGTAGAGGCTTCTTCAGTAAGGTGTAAAATCTACATTGGCCCTTTGTTAACAACATTCAAACATGGCACAATGTTAAAATGGGTGTAACAATGCCCAGATAGATATTTTTAAATTTATGCATAGGGTTGCCAACCTCCAGGTGATGGCTAGAGATCTCTTGGAATCACAACTGATCGCCAAGCTACAGAGATCAGTTCCCCTGGAGAAAATGGCTGCTTTGGAAGGTGGACTCTGTGGCATTATAGCCTGCTGAGGTTCCTCCCTTCCCCAAACCCCACCCTCCCCAGGCTCCACCCACAAAATCTCCAGGAATTTCCCAACCCAGAGCTGGCAACCCTATGAGTCAGTATTAGGGTTGCCAAGTCTTCTTACCTTGGCAGCGGGGGAGCCTCGACGGGCTCTGGGAGCTCCTCGGGGGTGCGTGCGCGCCGCCAGCACATCACAGGAAGTGACGTGCTACGTTGCTCATGTTGAGGGCGTGGCCCAGATCGTCAGAGGGAAAACCATAGAGTTTTCCCTCCGATGATCTGGGCCACGCTGCGCTTTGGGGGGCGGGGTTCCCCCGGGGCCCAATTCCACGGCGGTGGAAATCGGGCCTCCAAAGTGGGGGTTTTCCCGCCCCCACTTGGCAGTCCTAGTCAATATAGGTCTACAAATTGCACAGCCAATTCAAGCCCATGTTGTTTTGTGTGTTTATTTAATTCATGAAACCTTTGAGCAGCCTCTCATAATGTTAGTATACTATTTACTGCAGAATGAAATCTGGAAAAGAAACTGGTACAATGTACAATGAGCAATGTACCAACAGTCTACTGCCATCCTTTCAATGTTACAACAAGAAGTCCATGGACTTATCCTGTTGGTCACAGTGCCTTGCTGAATTTCACATAGAATGCTTTTGTCACTGTGCCTAGGCTGTAGTAAGCAGCAAACAATATTGCTTATACCACAGAAAGAGGATGCAAACAGCCCTCAAAACAATTCAAAGATGCTGACAGGGACTGTTGTCATCAGGAACAAATTTCATGATATAAAATAAAATAATATATATGCAGGAACAAAGCTATGCAGACATATTAAAGTAGTCTTGGTCTGAAACCTTCTACTACCTATACTATACAAACTGGCAACCATACATTCCCAATTGTTTCAGACACTAACACAATCATAGTAGAAGTTTCTGGATATATAGATCTATCAAGGCTCAAACCCTATGCCATTAGTATCTCCCCACCTCCTCCCGGTATTTGTGAGATGACCTTTGCTTTCTGAGAAAACGACAATCCATTAATAGTCTCCCTGGAATATTATCTTGGCTACAACAGATGTTGAGGCTCTATATACCAGCCATCAGAAACATTCTCCCTGGTAATACCAATAGTACACTTTGCAGCCAAGCTTTGCTACTTGATTTTCATTCATAATTACTGTTGGAAATGCATGTGTTTACAAGGTCTGACAATTCAGTCATTATAGGGTTAACTTGTTTGCCTAGTATTGCTATATGTAGATTGACCTGGAAGGGATACCTGGCAGTAAGCCAATGGGGAATTAGCCCAGGAAAAGTAGCTTCTATTGTGATACAGATTGGTTGTTTGTTTCAGGTGACTTCCTTTCTAGGGGTCGAGAAGAAGGACAGATTCTCCATTATCTCTGTGTTAGTGTTGACTATAGACAGCTTAGAAAATGTAGCTGTTAGTGTTACGTTTATTTGTAGTTATCCCGTGTACCTTTTACCCTTAGAAATAAAGGTTTTTAAAAGCAAAGAAATCTCTTCTTTCCAATAGAGCAAGATCCATTGACAGTCTGAGTATTAAACACCTTTGACTATTTTACAACAATTACTTCATATTTTGCAACAGTTTGTAGCTTCAGGTTAATGGCACAGCTTTGAATACCCACAAAGCCCTGCAACCATACCTGGGTGTTGTCAGTTCTAGATTACACAAACACACATGTAGAAACAAAAGGGAGAGGACAGGTTATTATAAAATGAGTCTAGTGGGTTAATTAGTCCAAGAGACAGACTTGTTATGCTGTTGTGCAGAACACAGGTAAGTCAGGAAAGCAACAAGTCCCAGTGGAATATATGTGGATTAGTCCCAAATGGAAGCAAACTGGCAAAGCAAGTTGAATAGAGTACATAAAGGTCAATAATGTTCCTGCAGTGAGCCGGCCATTCCCAGGGCCTACGAACACCCAGAATAATAATGTCAAATCTACCTGACACAGCTCACACTCACAGGTGACAACAGTTAGATTCAAGTCCAGTAGCACCTTAGAGACTGACCAACAAGAGTTTCAGGGTATAAGCTTTTGAGAGTCCCCTTCATCAGACAACAACACGTAACAACTGAATATCACTGTTACCTACAGCTCCCAGTTCAATTGGGTCCAACACGTCAATCAAGGATCAATAGCCTGTTCTAGATATTGCTATTTCTCTCACACAGTTTTCGGATGGAAGGCTCTTCCTTGTATGCAGACAGACCCCTAACCTAATACAGCTTCTTACCAATAACAGCGGGTCAATTAACAGAGATACAAACATAGGGGCTAGAACAAAGATGCCAATTTTGTCCTCTTATATAATCACCCAATAATATTACAGGCATCTAATAGCATCATCTATACTATCTTGGGCTAGTCCACTCGCTCATCACCCAGTATGCTATAATGACAATTTGTATCAGCAATGCTCTTCTGCCCTTTACACATGCAACAAAAAAAAGTCTCTAAGTGAAAGAAAACATGTACACATGCCTAAAATTAACACTGTAGTATGAAGAACCCAGTGAGAGAAAATTTCAGGCCACGCTGCTGCTGATCTCAAATCATACTTTTCCAGCAAAAGAAATTTAAAGGCAGATGCCAGCTGCTGAATTAGTATTCATCAAAAGGTTTGACAACATCTCCCCTCCCCAGGGCTGAACAGAGATCTCAAACTGATTATAAGTTCTAATTATTTTAGCAAAATCTGAAGTGTCTCAGTCATTGCAGGATGATGTTATCAAATTTACCAAAACAAGTGAATAGCTTCTGTATATTTCTTGATTCAGTTTGAATGTTTCATAATTTCATCCTAAACTTCTTGCATTTCATGGCCCCTTAACTCTGTTATTCCTCTCCCCATTATCTCCTATATAAAAGAGCTGCTGAGTGAGGATCCATTGTTTGCATCTGAAGAAGTGGCTCTAGTCCACAAAATTTTAGGCTGTAATAAAAATGTGTCACAAAGAAACTTGCTTATTTTTGCTGCAACAACCTAACAGTGCCATCCTAAGCAGAGTTACACCATTTTTCAATTGATTTAGAAGGGTTTAACTGCTTAAGACTGTATATGCCAGCCTACTCATCTGGAGCTACCATTCTGAAAACTGCAACAAGAATTGTGTGTGGCCTCTACCATGTACAAAGATACTGTGCACTCATGGGTGTTTCTCACTGTGCCCTTGGTCAGTATAAATGTGAAATTGTGGGAAACAGTCCCAACAATGAGATTTCAAAATACTCAAATCATGTTTTAGTTAACATACAAAATAAAATATATGCATATGATGTGTCCTACCTAAAATATTTCTTAATTATTCTAACTCTCTGCTAGACAAGGTAGAAAGATTAGATTTGGGGCAGCTATAGTTTGTGATGGGAAAATTCTGAACCCCCTGAATTTTTAATATTTTTAATATTCTGAGCAATCCAAACTATTTCAGAACACTGCTATTTAACAGATTTTAATAACGTTTTGTACTAGTAAGTAAAAAGATTGAGTGAGCAAAAAAGCAGTCCTATACTTTCTAAAGCTGAGGACATTTCTGGTGTTATCAGATTTTCACAAAAAATCCCATGAGAGAGAGTCAGTTCTAAAGATAAATGTGCAAATATAAAGAGTATAATTTTCC
The DNA here is from genome assembly GCF_001447785.1 of Gekko japonicus. NCBI lineage: Eukaryota > Metazoa > Chordata > Lepidosauria > Squamata > Gekkonidae > Gekko > Gekko japonicus. Next base: position 469,718 of record NW_015165254.1, read on the forward strand.
ATAAGTTGCAGCAACTATCCATCAACTATTTTTAAAAAGTTCACACACACTATAGTTTAGGAAATATATGTACCGTAGTACATTTTAAGAGTACAACTTCATGAAGCAGACATTTTGTTGTCAGTACTGATTTTGAGATGAACTGCACTGTTCAACAAATCATTTTAAGTGTTTATTAACTTGGCACAGATATAGACACATTATTGTATGAACTATTGCTATTCAGTTGGCTTTCAGTCAGCTAAACTATATTTTTATTTTCAGAGAAAACTGTTTTTAAAAACCCATTGCTATCCCAGTTTTCCCTATTATTCTCTGAACAGTGATCAGTTTTTCCACCCACTTATATCAAATTAAGTATCCAGGCAAGTTAAACTTTAACAGATGTACATATCTGTTTTCCCTTGACTTTTTTCTTAACAAGTAGTATGGGGGGGGGGGGAGAGAAGCTTTGAGTTCACAGTATTTTTTTACTTTCAGAAGTGTAACTGATTATCCTGTACCAAATTGACTTAAAATTTCCAAAGAGAAAGTTCTCAAAAAGAACAACTACTTTATTGGGTTAGGTACTATGACCCACAACTGGAGTTCCGCTCATGGAACAGAATGTTTCTGCCTCCTCTCTCCTAGAGGTGCCCTTCAGAATCCCCAAATGCTTTCCAAATGCTCTCCCATGGCATTTCTGCCTGTGGTGATGTGGGGACCTAAAGTGGGAAGGGGGAATCAGTGAACCCCCCCCTTCCACTTCACTGGTCAAAGCATCTTTGCATCAGTGGATATAGAACACAGCCTATTAACTATGTTCCTGTATTGAAAAGTAATTTTATTCCTGCCATATTGTAATAAAATATTGTAATAATGTAATAAAAATAATTAAGATGAAGTTCCAAATCCAAAATGTATTGCCTCTGGTGGTTTAGTCACGTTATCTCTTAGCCATCTATTAATGGACCTCCATTGATATGTCTATCTTCTTTTAAAACTATTAGGCTTGCCACCCACCCACCCACCTCAAAGGGGGCGGGGAATCCCCACCCCTGATGCTCAGAGCAGTGGTGGGAAGAAAATAAATTTTAAAAATAGCCATCAGGTCAATGGTGTGACCTCACTTCTGGGGTCTTCTATTAAAATTGCCACAAACTTTATGAGGTTTCTGGAAATTCATAGAGAAGCATGAGATCCTTCCAGGTTTCTCCAGAAATGACATCCTGTTCCAATGACAGCCCCCTCATGTCCTTTCACCCCATGTCTCCCACTGGTTGCCTGGCAACCCTAAAAACTATGCCAGTGTCATCACTACATACACTGGCAGTGGATTCCACAATTTAATTATTTGTAAAGATGTGAAGAAGTATTTCCTTTTGACCATTCCATAACCATCCACTTTACTGAGAGCGCCTGAGTTTTAGTAGTATAAGATCCACTTTAGTAGTATAAGATCCACTTTCACTACCCCTTGTTTAGCATGGGACCCCCTGGACAAATTAGAGGAAGGGGAGGACAACCCATCCTCCCTGTGAGTCTGGTGTCTCAGGGCCTCCTGAAAGGGTCCCTGAGTTAGCACCGGTGCTGCCCTCTGAGCCAGCAGAGCCCTCAAGCCATGAGGTTCCAGCATGGATCCACCCATTGTCAGCCCCACCATGGTCTCCTGAAGGACTCCAGGAGCAGAGGAGGTGAAAAGCAAGGTCTGAGGTTTGGACCAGGTCAGGGAGTATACACTTGCTGGCTGAGGCCTCCCCTCTGCTGAGGGAATGCCAGGAGAAACCAATAAGTCATTGTAGAATCTGCCCCCCACTATTCCTCATAAATAAAGGAGCTGACATAGCTTGTGGACAGGGTAGGGTTGCCAACCTCCAGGCGGGACCTGGGGATCTCCCACTTTTGCAACTGATCCCCAGCCGACAGAGATCAGCTCCCCTGGAGAAAATGGCTGCTTTGGAGGGGGGACTTGATGGCACTGTGCCATGCTGAGGCCCCTCCCCTCCCCAAACCCTGCCCTCTCCCGGCTCCACCCCCAAAGCCTCCAGGTATTTCCAACCCAGACCTGGCAACCCTAGGACAGGGGCTTAATGTGGGACCAGCCTCACCTGTAGGGAATATAAGGCTGCAGTGAGCCTAGAGTCAGGTGGGATCAGTGTGTCTGCAGACTTGCTGATGGGCTCACCACTTGCCTGACCTGCTTGACAATGATTCTTGACAGGGTTGGCAAGAGCCACCATGGCCCCCTGGACAAAGATTCCACCTGCCCTCCTCCATATGATCCTGATCCAAACTAAATATCATAACAAAAAGAATCAGTTGGCTTACTGTTACTGTGGATCTATAGTAATAAAAGAAATAGCTATCTGTCCATCTTTCCATTTGTTACAGGCATAATTCATCAGAGAATAAAGCAAGGAGACTCAAAATCGGCCACTAACTTCAGGATGACTGTGGGAATTCCAGGGTCAAAACGGAAAGACATGGGAATATTGTGGCCCAGATTATTTGACCCCCCCTCCCCCCACTATTTCTCCTGCCAACCTAGCAGTTCGAAAGCAAGAAATTGCAAGTAGATAAATAGGGACCACTTCGGTGGGAAGGTAACAGCGTTCCGTGCGCCTTGGTGTTTAGTCATGCCGGCCACATGACCACGGAAACATCTTCGGACAGCGCTGGCTCTTCGGCTTTGAAACGGAGATGAGCACCGCAACCCTAGAGTCGGATTCGACCGGCTTTCGAGCAAGGGAACCTTTACCTTTACCTTTTACCCCCCACTATTTGCAATGGAAATGGAATCTCTGTGGCAGGCATAACTAATCAGAAAATAATGCTACATCTGGGAACCGGCCACAAACCTCAGAATTATGACAGAAGTTGCAGTGCTGAAAATGAAGGGAATTGGAACACCCTGAACCAGGCTATCATCATGATAAAGGTAAAGGTTCCCTTGCTCGAAAGCCAGTCGAGTCCGACTCTAGGGTTGCGGTGCTCATCTCCATTTCCAAGCTGAAGAGCCAGCGCTGTCCGAAGACGTTTCCGTGGTCATGTGGCCGGCATGACTAAACACCAAGGCGCACATGATAGGCAACATATAATGACAGCTTTTAAGCAACCTGTCATGTGTCTCTAATACTCCATGGAAGGTTGCTGGGTGACACACTCTCAGACAGACCTACTCACAGGGTTCTTGTGGTGATAGAGGACAAGAGAACAATGCAGCTTTGAGTCCCCATTATGGGCATGACTTTCATTATCAATCTAATTTTGCCTACAGTTCACAAAAGGGGGGAGGGGGGAGGATAGCTATTGCTGTTGCTTCATCAAGTATTGCTGCAACCCTTTTGGCAGGCAGAAGAACTGATCATTCAGTATTCAAACTACTGTTAAGTATTGTGACCACAGCAATCAGGGGCAGGCACCTCATTTCTATAGAACCTATCTTAACTAAAAGAAGCAGGAGCAGTTTTCCATCCTCTTTCCAGACTAGCTGTGCCTGCCAAAAATGCTCTACACATTTACTCCATTTTCCACAGCCTGTGGATCTCTGTATGATTGACTGTCTCTAATTTTGTAACTTTATATTTACACATACTTTTATATGTCTACCAATGTAGGATGCACGTCTTACACCTGATGAAGTGAGCTTTAGTTCACAAAAACTTTATGTCACAATAATTCTTTAGTAGGTAAATCAGTAAGAAATCTATTTCAGTTTATCATTGTAACTTTACCTAGCAAAAAAACCCCAGAGAAAAACTGGGCTATGTGGTGAGATCCAGCTGGGCAGCCATGTTGGCCTGAAGCAGTAGAAGAAAGTTTGAGTCCAGTGGACCATTTAAGACCAACAAAGTTTTATTCAAGGTATAAGCTTTCGTGTGCATGCACACTTCCTCAGATACATTGAAATGGAAGTTAACAGTCCATACATATAGGCAGATGGTGAACAGCAAATTAGCATACAACGTAATGAAGATTTTTTAACAGATGCAAAGACCAAACAGGAATAACAAGCTAAGTTTATATGGTCACCATTTGTTTTAGGGTTGCCAAGTCCTACCTCAGGAATAGTGGGGGGAGTCCTGAACGTCTCCTGGAGTCTCCTGGCGCGCGTGGAGGGTGTGCACACCACGATCACGTCACCCAGAAGTGACATAATCGTGTCAGGCATGTCGGGGGCGGGGCCACAATAATCCAAGGGAAAACCATAGAGTTTTCCCTTGGATGATAAAGCTTCCCCCTGCAACATGCCCAATGCGATTACATCACCTCTGGGTGATGTGTTCACGCTGGGCACGTTCTGCGCTTTGGGGGTGGTGTCCCCCCTGGCAACCCAATCCCTACTGGCGGGGAATGGGCCTTTCGGGTGGGGTTTTCCCCGCCCCCCGGGGGGACTTGGCAACCCTAATTTGTTTGGATTTAATTACAGGGGTGGTGGAAACACAGTGGAGCAAATAAATATGTGTAAATGTATCCTTCTTAATTATGGAATGCTAAAACTAAATAACTGAGATCCTGTTATTTACTCTAAGCATTCCACAGTTAAGGATACATTTACACATTAGTCTCCTATTTTGACATATTTATTTGCTCCATATGTTTCCCCCCATAATTAAATCCATATGTATGGACTGTTAACATCCATTTCAACATATGTGAGGAAGTGTGCCTGCACACAAAAGCTCCTACCTTGAATAAAACGTTGTTGGTCTTAAAGGTGCCACTGAGCTCAAACTGCGTTATGTAGTGGTGCTGGATGAGAAGTTTTGGGACCACTGGGATTGATTTTGCTAACATTAAAAAGATTATATCATTTGTCTTATCGCTTTACAAAGGGCTATTAGATCTCTCACCAACACAATAATAATCATATAACAAATCAGTGCCTGAACTGGGAATTCTAACTTCTGTTCTGTGTCATATGTATAACCACTAAAACAGATTAATATTCCATTACCATGCATGTAAAAGTGTAGGAGAAGCATAGTTTTACTACTTTGTTTGATCATGGGGAAATATTAACTCTCCCCCTTCTGTTCATAATATTAACAAAGTACTATAGGTAAATTCTAAGTTACCAAGCAGGATAAGGATGAAAAGTTGAGACCAAGACTTGAAAATAAGGAGTGGTGGTGGGAAAATTAGGTGGAAGGAGAGAGAAATGAATGAGAAAAGTGTGAGAAAGAAGGACAGAAATTAAGGAAAAGAGATGGCAATTTTTTAAAATCTTGCTACAGCTTTGGGCAGGCAAAACTGTGGTGCTGGGTGCAAGGAAAGGAAGAGGGAAATGATAGACTGCTGGTGATGATGACTTTGTTAGCAGGCTGCAGGCTCGCAGTTATTATAGCAGCCATCAGCTGTGCTGGCTTGTCTTGCTCTAATGCTAGCTTAGCTCATTTTCACATTCTCATCTCCCCCTTTCTTTGTGACAATAATGAGGGGGCAAAAGCCATTCATCCAGCAAAGTTGTAATTTTTATGATTGTAACCAGGAGGGGGGTACGGCTGGAGAGTGCACAGGGGCTGTTCACTGCACTGTGAAAAGCAGAGGGGGAGAAAAAGAGGCATAAGCATGCATGGGCTCTGTCTTGGTGGTGCTCCTTCAGCAGCTCAACCTCTTGGTCAAAGGCTGGAATGTAACCTCCATATGTGAACGCTGTGTACTTTAGAATGTCACTTGTTTGGGGGCAGCTGCACTATTTATGCAAATTTTGTGTTTTCCCCCAAAAAACATCTGATTGGCCACTACAGAAAGTGTAATGCTGGACCAGATGGATGGAAAGTCACAGTTCGCCTAGGGAGCCAAAAAAACTTGGGCTGGCCCTTGATGGGTCACCATACCAAATAAATATGGACTTGTGGGTCATCATACTAAGAAGGCTGAGAATCATTGCTCTAGCTGGCCATGACCAATGTCCGTGGAACTTTGTTCCCCTCCCCGTTCCCCCTCTCGGCAGCTCTGGTTCTTGAAAACTTGTTACCTGACCCTTGGACTGCTTTTGGAACCTGCCTTTGGAAGTTATGCTTTGACTTTGGACTGCCTTCTGTCCTTGCTTTGGATTGTGTCATCTGACCCTGGACTTTGATGTTGGATTGTGACCTCAGAACCTGTACTGTGAGACCCTGTGGTTGCTGGGACTTACGCTGTTTTTATGCTCATGCTGGTTTTTTTAATAGTTTTCTTAATTTTTATGGTATTTTGTTTTTATTATGTTAATTTGTCAATTGCCTTGAGCAGGTTCTCTGGAGAAGTGAAATAGAAATTTTCTAAATAATAAATACAGAAATAATCTTGATTTTATACCAGTCCATTACTATCCTAGGGCTTGGATCAAGCTGGATTTAGTCAAATAAGTACATAGGCAGTACAATAAACCCATAGAAATCAATGACTTTAACAAGGGTAATTTTGATAATTCAGACGTCAGTCCTTGTAAGCTTACCTGGAAGAAAAGCCTATTGAAAACAGTGTGATTGAATTCCAAATAGCCATGCACTGGATTGTGCACAAAGTTTGAGTTTTAAAATTGTTTGCTGCCACACAGTGGTGAAACTCTGAATTACAGTAACACAAATCTTGAAAATATTGCGTTCTATAGAAAAGGCATTTTCCTGTTTCAGCCATATAAAAATGGAAAATATTAATAACAATCTGTTAAAGACATGACAAATGTTACAAAATAACTGTCTTTTTGGCTTTGGTTGTACTGAGCACAACATGTTGTTTTCTTTTTAAGAAATGTAAAGACATTCACATTTGGTAGTTTTTGAGCAAGTGTAGGAATGTGAACCCCTCTTGGAGGATGATGGCATTTATTCTAAATATGATGGGGATCAGAACAAATGAAATATCTGTATATGACTATCAAAATTATAATTATTTCCACAGTATCACATTTTCAATTATTGTAGATTTCAGAATTTTCCAGATATTTATTTATTTAATTTATATCCCGTCCTTTCCGCCAAGGCGGGCTCAGGGAGGCTTACAACAATTCATAAAATACAATTAGAATACAATTAAAACATATCATAAGGATATAAATAACTTAAAATAAGTCATACATAAGCCTCATTAGCTGCATCCCTCAAGTAAGTAACGAGTGTATTATAACCAGAGAGACCTGTCCTGGAAGGGTATGATTCTGCTTAGAATGGCACTGTCATGTCATAGCAAACCTGGCACCTAAATTGATTTATTGTGGCATAATTTTCTATGGGCTAGGTATTGCTCAGTTCATCAAAGTTCTAAATATTAGTGCTTAGAGGCAACATCAGGGGAAGGCCTTGGCTTCTATGTTGTTGTAACTCGAGTTCAGGCAGTGCTTTCTTAACCATTGATTTCAGTTTATTAGAACACAACACAACACAACACAGAACAACCCCAACTTATATACAGTTTGGAACTAGCTAAACCACACCCCTAGAACAGTAAGGTCCGATCCTAAGTAAGTGCTTAGGACCAATAGGGTTTGTTCTTGCTGAAAGTCAAAGTCTTCCCTGATTGGTCCATTGCACAACAGCAGCCATTCAGGCCATTGATTTTTGGATACTGAGAGTCTATGGACTGAAGCTCAGGCTCATTCAGGCTATCCATGTAACACAATATATAACATAATGCCCTGTTTGTTGGCCCTCCAGGGCAACTGGATAGCTAATGGTTGAAACAGGATGCTGGTTTAGATGGGCCATTGGTAGAGTTGCCAACCTCCAGATGTTGGCTGAAGAACTCCTGGGATTACAACTGATCTCCAAAGTAGCAGATCACTTCATCTTACTCACCTGTTGATTATTTAATTTTTAAAGAATTTTTGGTTGTTTTATTGCTGTTGGTTACAGTTGTTGGTTGAGCCCACTTGCCGGGTAGGGCAGAATACAAACTGCAAATAAATAAATAAAGAAATAAAATTGCTGCTTCAGAAGGTGCACTCAATGACAGTATACCCCATTGAAGCCCTTCCCCTCCCCAAACCCCATCCTCCTCAGGCTCCACCCCCCAAAATCTCCAGGTATTTCCCAATCCAGAACCTGCAATCCTAGCCATTGGTCTGATCAGGAAGGGTTCTTCTTACGTTCTGCAGCAAGAAGTGTATTTTCAGTCCGCAAGTATGCATTAATTTGCATATATAAAAACACAGGGAGCTGGGGAGAGGATTTGGAACACCAGGCAATACAGCCCTTGCAGTTTGCGACATGTCTTTTTAACCCTATCCCCTCGCCCAGTGTGTCTGTCTCTCTCACACACAGTGACTGAAGACGCAGTGTATATTGTCTGTAGTCCTCGGCAACCTGCGGCACAGGTGTTAGTCTTTAAGGTCCTGCACGATTCCCTTTTGTTTTTGCATCCAGTCCTATGTGACCAATAGCCCGATCCTGACTATATTCCTAAAAAGCCTCACTGAGTACAACTGTCAGATTTAATGCCAAAAAGGTATGTATACAATTACAAACACACCCCCCCCTCCATATAATATCTTTTATTAGGACCAGCGCAATGATACCCTCAATTTGCCTTCCCCGTCCCGAGCCCCAAAACCTCTAGATTATTTGCGTTCCTTCAAGATTTCCTCAGACTGCAGACCTAAGACACCGGCTCTTTCCGAAAGAGCCAATAGCGCCCGCCTCTCCGAGCGCTCATTCAGACTACCTGTCTCTTCTGATTGGAGGACTGGACCGTCACACGCAGCGCGAAGCCTCTACATGCCAGACCGTGGTCGTTTTGTACCGCTTACGGCGCAATCTTTATTCTGAGGGGAAAGACGTGGCTCCCGGGAGGGAGGGGGGACTGTTTCCTCTTTGCTCCGCCTTCTTACAGCGGGGCGGTACCAGCAGCCCTCGGGAGCGGGAGAAAGACCGGCTGGGGCCTAGTTGATGGTAAGCCGGGTAGGGGTTGGTATATGCACAACGTGGAGAGCAAAGAACCTTCCTAGGTAAGCGAGATTTTGTACGCGACGCTCCAGTCTCCTCCTCGGTTGCTGTGTAGCGTTTGCCGGTGCGCGTTGTGTTGCGCAGAGAAGGGCATTGAGGGTGCCGAACTTCTTCCCGACTGGTTTCAAAGCATGAGGAGCTGGTGTTCTTCTTCGCCGGTTTTGGCCCAAGAAGGGACAGGTTACCAGCGAAAGTGTGTGTGTGTGTGAAGTTGAGCCTTCAGTTCTAAGTACCACGTGGAAGAGGTAAAATGAATATGAAGCTCTTCTGGAATCTCACTCTATCCCCTGACATGACAGCCTGTAATTCCGAATATCTAGTGGGTTGTTGCTTTGTGTATGCATATCTAAGTAATCAGGATTCTGTACATGGTCCTCCTTTTGTCCATTTATCCTCACAGCGTCCATGAGCAGTAGGCTAGATTGAGAGAATGGCTGGACTAAGATTGCCACACGATTTTAAGGGCTAAGGGAGATTTGAACCCTGGTGGGGACTGGAGTTGTCCCGGAATTAGAAGTTGTCCCCAAACTACAGGGGTCAGTGTCCCTGGAGAAAATGGCAGCTTTGGACTGTTTGGCTTTACGTCCCCACTGACCTCCCTATTTCCCCAACCGCCATTCTCCCCAGGTTGTGCCCCACATCTCCAGGAATTTCCCAGCATATAGTTGACAACAGTACTGGTGTCCTGGTTAACACCTACCAGAGAATGATGTGGGAATGAAATAGTAGACCATGGCAGACTGAATGTGGAATTCCAGTTTTGCATGCTCCTTTGTGGAGGGAAAACTCTGTAAATAAAACCAAGAATGCAGTAGGCTGGGCTGCTGAGAGCTTCTCTGGGCCCCTTAGTTGAATATTTGTTCAGGATCCCTGTCTTATATTACCCAGCACAAGCATATTAAAATAGATCACATAAATAGAATACCCTACGCCCGAATGACCAGGACCAGCATACCAGATTCGCGTCAAGGTGCTGGTTTTGACCTTTAAAGCCCTATATGGCCGGGGGCCTGCCTACCTGAGGGACCACCTTTCCCCATATGTGCCCCAGAGAGCACTGAGGTCAGGGTCACAAAATTGCCTGACTCTCCCTGGCCTGAAAGATGCCAGATTGGCCATTATGAGGGCCAGGGCTTTTTCAGTGGCGGCTCCACACTGGTGGAATGAGCTCCTGGAGGACATCAGGGCCCTGTGGGACCTTTTACAGTTCCGCAGGGCCTGTGAAACGGAGCTCTTCCACCAGGCCTTTGATTAGGAGCTGCCACTGACAACAATTGCAAACTGAACATACCACAGCCCTATGTAACAGCGCCAGATATGGCCTCTCTCCAGCGAACCATGTATGGAAATTTCCCGCCATCTGTTTATATTTAGCACTTTATGTAATTGTTTGTATTGAAATTTTATTGGATTTATTAGTTTTATTGTATTTTAACTTGTGTAAGCTTCCTTTAGCCAGTTTGCACCAGCAAGGCGGGATACAAATTGAAGGAAAATAAATAAAATAAATAAACCCCATAATTTTTGTTCCTTTATCCCCCAAAAAAAAACCCCCCCAATCAGCAGGACGAATAATCCTACTCCCTTTTTGCTGTGCAGATTTACTATTTGCAGTTAGTTTGAAATGGGGGCATTCCAAAATGTGTTGCTCTAACTGTAGTCTGACATAGGTGCAGACCATTCTCACTGCCACCCCATTTTCCTGAATGTGTAAGTCAGGCCCTAGTCTGAGAAGGTTCTACCTCATGTCTCAGCACTTAGTATGCTTATTTCATATATGTTTTAGGGTTTATGGTGGACATTTTAAGGTAATGAAGGATTTTCTGAGCTGCATTATTAGGTATGGGTGTTGCATTTGTAAATGTTTCTTTGTGCCAAAGCTACGTAAAATCTATTCTGTCATGCAGAAAGACTATTGACATAACTGTTACTGTGTGCGGAAAGTGTTTTTTGTGGGATTATATGCAACTCCCCACCTGTAGCCTAAAGTGATACAGCCTAAAGCTATGCCACTTCATTCTGCTGAATGTATAGAAAGACCATAACTGCCTCAGCTGAAGCCAAAGCAAATTATGAAATGAGGTAGACTCTGGGTTTTATGGCAGTATGAAAGACAGAAGTTGATGGGATCTCTTAAAAGGGATACATACATCTCCTAAACATCTTGTGTAGTAGATTGTGCATGTTAAAACAAGTTGGAACAAATTTCTTGCAAAATATGGAGGTGAATTGAAAGTTTTTAAATTGTGCTTTTAAAACAATACTGATATTAAGTGTCAATGTAATTTTTAGTAGGTACCGATTTAATCTATCAAAATGGTTTTAAAGAAGAAGAAGCAGATCGATAACTTTGTTCTTCATCAGCAACAGCTAGAAAGACTTCAGTGTAAGTATAATTAAGTTGTTGAATTTATCTCTGAAGACATGTTTCCATGTTGCTGTAATACACTCCCCTTGAGGATGCCTTTTAAATTAAAAGAAAAAATGGCCTTATTGCATATGCTATTTTTTCTGCTTTTCCTCATCCCATTTTGAAAGAGGCTTTTACACAGAAGAAAAAAATTATAACAAAAACATTTATTTGATTCTGTTCTCTTATTTCTCTTTCACTAAAGAATTCAGGGTGCCCTTGAGACAGTTTCCTAGAACACAAGAAGAACCCTGCTAGATCTGATTAGTGGTCCATCAAGTCCAGCATCTGGACACATAGTGGCCAGCTCTTTCACCACTGTGGCACACTGGGTTGACATTTTCATTGAGCTATCTGTTAATACCCCAAGAGTCTATCACTCTTGGCAAGTTCGGACCGCATTAGCATGTACTTAAAGTGGGATTTATTGTTTCAATAAATAAATTAACACTTACTTTATTTGCTGTGTTGTTGCCCAGCTCTTCACAGTCTGCCTTGGATTTCACAATCCTGAATAATTTTGTGTCACGTGCAGATTTGGCCACTACACCATTCACACACACACACACACTCACACACACACACACACACTCACACACACACACACACACACACCGCATTCAAGATCACAGATGAACAAATTAAATAACAGCAATCCCAATACTGATCTGTGTCAGACCCCACTGCTTACTGCCCTCCATTGAGAACTGTCCATTTATTCTTACTCAGTGCTTCCTTTCGTTTAACAAATTTTAATCCGTTTATCCTATGACTGCTAAGCTTACCCAAGAGGCACTGTGTCAAAAGCCTTTTGAAAGTTCAAGTATGTAATGTCCGTTGGTTCAGTTATTTACATTTTTCCAGTTAACTCCAAAAGGTTGGTGAGGCAGGATTTCCCCTCGCAGAAGCCATGCTGATTTTCCCTCAGCAGACTTTGTTCTTTTATATGCCTTATGATACTGTCTTTAATTATGGTTTTTACTAATCTGCCTGGGATAGATGTTAGGCTACCTGGCCTGGTTCCCTTCTGGACCCCTTTGTAACAATCAGTATAATAAGTGCTGGGGGCCGCGGTGGCTCAGAGGTTAGGATGCTGAGCTGCAGACCAGAAGGTAGTTCGGCAGTTCAAGACCCTAGTGCCGCATGACGGAGTGAGTTCCCATATCTGGCCCCAGCTCCTGCCAACCTAGTAGTTCGAAAGCAAGAGATTGCAAATAGATAAATAGGTACCGCTTTGGTGGGAAGGTAACAGCATTCCATGTGCCTCAGCATTTAGTCATGCTGGCCACATGACCACAGAGAAGTCTTCGGACAATGCTGGCTGTTCGGCTTGGAAATGGAGATGTGGACCGCCCCCTAGAGTCAGATCGACTGGCTTTTGAGCAAGGGGAACATTTACCTTTTACTTATAACAAGTGCTACTCTCCAATCTTCTGATGCAGTGGCTGGTTTTACTGACAAGTTTCATAAATTGTTTCACATTTGAGTTCCCAAAGAACCCTTGGATGTATGCTACCAGGACTCGGAGACTTACTGGTTTTTAATTTCTCCAGTATATCTAGAACTTGATCTCTTGTCACTTCAGTTTGGCTCAGTACTTCAGAATTCCTTCCTGAAAACAGCAGCTGTGGCATGGGTACTTGCCCCACTTACTAATTTCTTCTGTTTCGTAGAAATAAGATTTACTTGCTGTCAAAGATTCTGTTCTCTAGGAATTATAAGTCCAAAAGCCCGTACAGTGCCACAGAGAAGTGGTTGAGCCAAGGATCATACTTGGAGCAGCCAGTAATTGCACAAGGAAATTGTTTTTTGCTCCTTTTGGGAAGCTGCTTCTTCATCCTATGTAGCACTGTAGCAGTCCTTGGGGTTACTGCTTGGGGTCAGAAACCCCGACCTAGTGTATGAGTAGTGGAAACCATTTTAATGTCCATCTTTGATTATCTGCAGGGAGCTTGAAGGGGTCTTTTTCTTTTAAGAGAAAGCAGCACAGTTGCAGATGCCCTCTATGCCTCTAATTGCACAGAAATAAGAATTTTAGAAACTGGATTCTTTGCAGTCATTGTGATATTTTTCTTCCAGCATTGTATCTGTTGAAATTTTGTTTTATGAAAGGCAGAGAAGCCACATAATCTGTTCTATTTACTAGTTGTGTTGCTATTACAACAAACAGAAGTATGCCTGTTAATGCGTGCTGGTGGTAAATTATCCCCTGTTAAATTTGTACTGTAAAACTGAATGGGGAACCTTAGGACCTAACCCATCTGCATATGGTTGCATAACTCTGCTTGGGAATAACAGACACAGCCTCAAAACTGGCTGTTATGTATCATGGTACTGTGGTAAAAGCATTTTTTTTCTTTTTCAATGAACAGCTTTTGCAGATTCAGAAGGACAAAACCTAGCCTCTCTTCTCTTGCATTGTGGGATGTTGACTGATGGCATTCAGCAGATTCACTATATCAAACAGGTTTGATTTTTTGCATTAGTACTTTTAATGCTGCTATGTTATAGGAGGGACTATAGATGCTTCAGGTAATGAAAGCTAAACTTGTAGGTGAGCAGTGTTTGGAGCTCCGGTAAACAAACACACCCATCCTAAACTTGGTTCAAAAAGCAAACTTCTGAACCTCATAGAATCTACTGTTCTCTCTGCAGTTCAGTTTCTTACATTTCTTCAATGACTATCTAGCTGTCATCTTGCTTCTCAGAACAGTCAGGCCCAGGTCACACGTAAGGGTTTGGGCCAGGAGAGGGACAGATTGGGGGTGCAGCAAACCAGTGTGATCGCACCGCAGCATCTGGGAAGCGGCGCGCCAGTGTGATCGCACCGGCCCTTCAGGCTGAAAACCCGCTGCAAAAAAGAACCACCCCTAGAGGTGGACTTACCAGAAAGGCCGCAGCAAGCGCAGCCGTGGGATCGCTGGTGTGTCCTTCTGTCAGCGCATCCAAGGCTCCTGGCCAAACTGCGCATGCTCACACATGCGCAGTTCGGCAGCCTCCCTCTCTGTTTCATGGCTTTCCCCCCGGTCTCCCCGGCATCTGATCGTGCCAGGGAGCAAGTACGTGGTGGCTCACGGGATCTGTGTGATCCCGCCGCTGCGTGCCTATTTTGGTGCAGCTTTCAAAAGCCGCACTTTGCCCGCGCATCCCCCCCCCCCGTGTGGCAAGGACCTCAGAATTTACTATCCCAGTCTTTGTTTGCATGACATCACAGCATTTGTTTGTTTTGTTTTGTTTGACAGTATAATGTTTAAAAAGCAGAGTGAATAAAAATTGACTCTCTTTCATGACTTTAGAGTCTCACAGACCCTTCTCATATCTCCTTCACACTTAAACTTTTAAAGACGTATATATACTGAACTCGTTAAGTTTCCACACAGAACTCTGTCATATCACTCACTGACTCACTAACTGAATAACTCCGACTTCAAGACACACACACAGATTCACTCCGAACAACTCCTTCCACACTCTCAGTCATCCACCAATCACAGCACACTTGTCTCCATCAATCACTTTACTAGCACTGCACTCCAACCAAACATTTAGAGAGACACACAGACTAAAACAAGGAATCATTACCCCCCCCCCCAAGTTTTTATTATTCTTTTCTAGACCACTGCAGAAGTGGTATGAAAAACATGGTAAAAAATGCTAAGAAAAACAGAGAGCAAAGACTGGTAAGTGATCCTGTGTGTAAGGGAAGGGGAAAACTGATGCAGTTAAAAAGCTAAGCTGGAGCAAAAATACAGTAGGAAGAAAGCCCTAAGTATCAATTTAGTGATGATCATCAGTATGTGCAACACAAATTATATGCTTGTTGAGAAAAAGAACTTGTAAATGGTTTGCTAGAATACCTTATACAAAGATCCATACCCAAATCCAGCTGAAAGAAGTGCCGTTTTATTGATAGATCAAAGTGGGAGTCATGCAAAGTGTTACTTATACCTTACCATGGATCATATTATCTATCAAGTGGGAAATGGTGGTGCTGGTTTTGTGAATGAAGAGAGGAAGAATCAGCTATGGAATTTGCTGATAATGTACTGAAGAGGAAAATATGAACTAATATGAGGATTCTGTAGTCATTTTGTAAATTTACAGACCTAGAATCTCAGGTGAAGTAATTCCATGGGTCTGAAGAAGGGCTAATCCTCATAAGATCCTGGGAACACTGAAACATATCTAAGATTGGTCCCTGCTAAAAAGCCATATATAAATACAAAATTCTTGAAGTGTAAGGTAAAAAGATCCTGAAACTTATTCCTGACTCTATGGATCCATCACCTCCCCAAAATCTAAGTACATTTCAAAAGCAGGAATAGTAAAAATAGTGTACACATTTAAGTAAATACAAAATAGTTAATTGCGCGGACTCTAATCTGAGAGAACCGGGTTTGATTCCCCACTCCTGCACTTGCACCTGCTGGATGACCTTGGGCAAGCCATAGTTCTGATATATTATTATTATTATTATACTTTCAATTTGTACCCCGCTCACCCCCGAAGGGCTCTGAGTGGCTTACACGGTGCATGGTGCAGAGACCTATGCAGAAACCCTAACTATGGCCACAGTACATCTGGGGTGGGGGGAGGCCTACCAGGTACCCTCCCGGCTCCGATCGTTCGTATAAGAGTTGTCCTTGAAAAAGAACAGTTTCTGTCAGAGCTCTCTCGGCCCCACCTACCTCACAGGGTGACTGTTGTGGGGAGGGGGAGAGAAAGGAGTTTGTAAGCCGCTCTGAGACTCCTTTGGGTAGTGAAGAGCGGGGTATAAATACAATCTCTTATTATTATTATTTACAAAGTAGAAATAAACAACCAAACGTATTCCCACCATCCTCTTCCTAAGTGGTCATAAAATAGCAACAAACAGACATAAAACATCACAAAAATTGCAAAGAATGCATGATAAACAAAAGGCCATGGCTTATCTGTACTAAATGTGCAAACCTAAGAGTTAGATAAATTAAAACATAGGATCAAATCAGTTACTGACTTCATCCTGGGAGCTTATATATTGTGGAACAGTACGTCTTCCTTGAAGATAGATTCAGGTGGGTAGCTGTGTTGGTCTGAAGCAACAGAACGAAGTGTGAGTCCAGTGGCACCTTTAAGACCAACAAAGTTTAATTCTGGGCATAAGCTTTCATGTGCATGCACGCTTCGTCAAATGACGTGTTATAGATAGCTTTGGGGATTCTGAGGAGCAGGTAGCTTGGGGCAGTTTATTATATTCCATGGCTATTTTTCCAGAGGACCTTTACTTGAGATACCTTGCTATGTGACGTTGAAGTTATGTAGGGTGTCTGAATACTATTTTCTATTGTAGATATATGCAGGCTGACATGTGTATTCACTGTTTGTCTATTGGTGTTCCGTTAGGAGCCCCTCCTCTTTTTTTACATATATTTTGTTCTTGCATACATATATTTTGTTCTCTCTGATTTAGTACATTGTTTTTATTTTACCCACTGTATGCTGTTTAATACACTTAATATTTATTTAATCTTACATTGTTAGTGGGATACAGTATGTAATGCTAACTTAAACATTTATTTTTCTTATTTTGGTAACAGATTGTGCCTTTACTTCAAAAGATGGATACAACGTCTTTGCATGATCCTATGGTTAAAAGTTGTATAGATATTTTGGGAGTGATATTTTTGTCACTGGAT
Source organism: Gekko japonicus (assembly GCF_001447785.1). Lineage (NCBI taxonomy): Eukaryota > Metazoa > Chordata > Lepidosauria > Squamata > Gekkonidae > Gekko > Gekko japonicus. The sequence goes on from NW_015165254.1 coordinate 486,712, forward strand.
ATAAAGAACCCTTTGAAAAAAGTATTGGCAAGGTAATGTGTGTGAGCCAGTTTTTTTAAACGTAGTAAGCTTATTTATTGGCCACAACTTTCTGGCCTGCACTTAAGGAGAAGTTTAAATTAGTAGTTTAAGGAAATAAATGTGAAAAGTCTTATTGGGCAAAGCAATAGCATTCATTGTACCATATAGCTCCCAGCTCAGTATTCAAAAATGTATCAACATTCTTGTACTCTGTTGCCAACTCCTTGTTTGTTGGTTGTAGTAGCACTGTTCTGTAGTCTGCAGTAACGTTTAAGGTATTAATTTATTTGGTCATTCTGAATTAGTTCTTAATTGCAAAACAGCTCCTTCTGAATTACTATATAAGGATGATTCTGGGAAACAGCCTTTGCATGTGATCGCAAATTTCTTAAAGAATTTACACGAAAAGGCTGTGGGGTTCTAGAGAAAAAGTTTCTATATCTTACAGACTCATTAACTTTGCTGTATTTTGCTGCAGAATAGTATAAATGCTTTATTGTAATGGCACTGAGTAGCACTGAGATGGACTGACGTATCCTATCTCACAAGCAATATTTTAATTTTGACACTGCAAAAAATTGCATTTGAAGACATCAGAAAAGCCCCAGGCTTCCAAAAAAAATGTATTATTTTAATGTATTTTTTTTAAATGTAGACCATTTATCCACTAATAGTGTTTGAGGCAATGAAAAATTACTAAAAATGTAAAGATAGCAAATATAATTCAACAAAAAACTTAAAAAGTAAACCAGTATCAGTAAAACAGCAGATACAATGAACCCATAAAATCACCATCAATGGCAAAATGAAGGAGAATATAGCTTTCCAAAACTGGAGGAAGGGGGAATAACCAATAGCCAGGCTTCCTGGCTTGCTTCCAGGGGTGGGGAGGGGCATAAAGTGTTTGGCATATGATGTTAAATTCACTGCTGGGGCAGCACTGTATGAGAGTAAGCAGTCTGTCAAACACTCTCGAACCTAGCTTGATAAAGTGTATAAAACCAACACCTTAAATTTGGAATTGGAAACAGTATGTAGATGTATCCAGAATTACAGCACTAATGAGTGACAACCTATCTCCACTTTGATTGGGCTGTGCGTCTGTTGGGTTTTCATAACCTTGTATCTGTAGTACAGTTATCTATATATCTGCCTAGCGAGGAACCATTACACTGTGTTGTATGAAATGGCCTCTAGTCTGCAAAAGATTATACTGGAATGTAATTTCGAAGGTTTTTAAGGCGTTTAAGAAGCTTGTTCATTTTCATGACAAAAACTTCAGGAAGATTATACAAACTTGTTTACAAGTTCCTAGTAAATTTCTTCCAAAGCCCTTTCATTTTATTAACTGAATGCATTTAAATGATTTTAAAACATTTCCATTTATTGAAAAATTATGATTGCTTCATTCAGGTACATTTCTGGACATTACTTTTAATTTGTTCCAGGGCAAGGCAAAAACTCATGTGTCTAATATTAAGACTATATAGTATCTTTTGTCTTTAACTGGAAAATGTGGACAATCCCTGTTGCTCTTAATATCAAATTAGAGTGAGTCATGGATGGAATATTTTAAAGGATTCTGTATAGGTTTGCCAACTTTTCAACTGGCCTTGTAGCTGTGTCTTGTAAAAACGTAAAAAGCATTTTAATATGCAGCAGTTAACATGTGATACAGTTTATCTCCATGCTGTGAAAGCCTTCCTCTGTGTTGAACTATTGACTGATTCTGCATTCCATTATCAGCCACCACAGATGTAAAGAGATTCGATTGAAGGCATTCTGCTTAAACTTCATAGAAGACCTTGATTTCCGTGTTAGGAAAAACATAATACACATTTTTCTTATTTTAATAGCACAGCCCTGTTCTGTAATCAAATTCACCTACATTATTGTATTATAGTCAGCAATCTTTTCTGTTGTGATTCTCAGATAGATGCAGTTGTATGCTTCATTATACTGGATGCTTTAATATCTGCATTTTAAATAATTTGGCTACGGTCTCTTCACTTGCAGCTCCTTAGATGGCCTTCCTGAATCTCTTCTGGCAGAAGCTACACATAGTATTGTTGGCTGTCTCAGAGAAGAATTAAAAACTACGGACCTGTCTCAGTATAGAAAGGTTATGGAAAATCTTGTTTCCTGTGTCGAAAATACCAATATAGGTATGATCAATTGTTTTTAAAAAATTAGGAATGTCCCCAAAGAGGTTTTACATTGATGTTGTAGGTATTAGCTACTAAAACATGTACTTTGATTTTTCAGGTAGATCAAGTCTGAATACTCTGTTCAAAGAAGGTAAATTATTGATATTTCTGCGCTTGCTTAGTATGCTTTTATAATAAAATGAATTTAGGCCACTTGACTCCCTGGAAATTATGAAAGAAATTCTGTCTTTGGCTAGCTTTATAGGTGGTAGAAAGAACTCCTTACTTTATTGTTAATGTAAAAAGTTCAGCACAATTAGGTGGGAGTGTGTTGAGGTGACAGAATGGACACATATTGCAGATAACACTAAAACAAGCTTTATGCCCCACCCAGAGACTGAAGCGATTCACATTGCAATCCTAAGGAGAGTTATACTCTTCTGAGTTAAAATAAATGAGCTTACAGGCTGTAACTGTGCTTAGGGCTTCATGGACCATTTTGGCACCTCATTCTGCTGCACGTGTAAACTGAGGTCTGACTTGACCAAAACACATCAGACAGTATCTTTATGTGTTCTAACTAGATCTTAATGTTGGAGAGTGAACTGTCTACTTGTATAAGATTCTTAATTGGGCCGGATGCTCCAGTGTCGTCTTATTTTTTCAGTCTTGAGATGGCAGAAGGAAGTTAAAACAGACAGGCTTGGTACTTGCACTTGAATCATTAATTGAATCAAATAAACTATCGCTTATTTTGTTTCATATTTTGTGGGATCAATGCAGCAAGTGAATTTAATACTGATGTGTCATTCTAAGCAGTCTTTGGATTACAGCTTATATTGGGCTGCCATGAAGCTCAATGGAAAGCTACTTTCAGTAATATGTACTTGCCCCTAGTGCCTTATCTTTTACAACTGTCCTTTAAACAGGAAATCAGGCTAATTCATGTTTATCATTTGATGATTGCATCATCATGTGATTATTTTGGGGGCTTACAGAATGGGATAAGCTATTATCCTAAGGGTCTTAGAATCTAAATTTTAGCAGAGGGGAGCCAACAGAAGAAAGAAGAGAGACTGAGATGAAAGTAACAGAGAAAATATACCAGATGAGGGTTTTTAAATTTATTTATTTGTCGCTTGGGTGTGCTCCTGGACCCGGGCCTCCAGTTGGATAAAGTGGTGGCCAGGGGTGCCTTTCAGTACCTTTGGCTGGTGAGCCAGCTGTAGTTCTACCTGGGCAGAAAAGATATGTCCACTGTGGTGTGTGTCCTGTTAACATCTATATGAGATTAGAAGCTACAGTTGGTATAGAATGTGTAGGCAGAGTGTTGACTGGAGTGGGTTGTAGGGACCATATCACTCCAGTCTTGTTCCATCTCCGCAGGCTGCCAGTTTGCTTCCAGGCTCAATTCAGGTTGTTGGTACTAACTTTTGAAGCCATGTACAGCTTGGGTCCAACATGCCTTAAGCCTTCTCCCATGTACTGCTTTGGTTGCCCCTGTGATCTGATGCTAGACCAGTGGCAACCCAGGAAAGGGTTCTGTAATGGCACCTTCTCTGTAATGGCACCAAGACGTTGGAACTCCCTCTCCAGGGAGATTCATTTGTCTCCCTCTATTGGTGTCTTTGCCAGCGGCTGAAGAATTTCTTGTTTCAGCTGGCATATCCCCCAATAATGGTTATTGACCCTCCTTCTAGTGTTGTTTGTTTATATGTTTTAATTGAATTATTTTGCAATTTTAACTGGTTTTTTTACTTTAATGTTTTAATGTGTTTTATGTTTGCTGCTTTGTGTACCCTAATTGCTTTCCTTAGTTTCTGTTTCTTCTTCAAAGCAAGGAGGGACAGTATTGGGTTTGGGTCCATCTTCTGTGGCAGCCATTTTGGGGTGGCATTCATCATCCTCTCAATGTTGGGGACTTTGCCTTTATACTATGTATGGCTTCATTCAGTAACTGTATCAGTATGTTGTGTTGTCAAATTTGGTTGTTCTTCAGAGTTCATTGTTGGTGGCTGAAAGTGGGGTATTGTGACAGGGAACCTCTAATTTCTGCTGAGCTGCAATTCCATCTCATTCGAAAACGTGTTACCGTTCTGACGTTGCATTTTAATGACATTTATATTATTTGATTTCTCTGCTGTTGTGTTATTTTTATGTTGAACCAGTCTAATAGCTTTGACCATAATTCCTTTAGCTCTTCAGTTTCTACAGAAGTCATTACTTGAAATAGAGGATGAAAGCAGGTGAGTACTTCTACTCAGTATAAAGCGGGAGAATGTGAAAAGTGTATAGTAAGGGCATAAGAAGTGCTATTTAGAAGGATATCTCCTTCTCTGTTGCCTGAGTTTCCAAAGAGGGATTGAGCCATGTCTGTTACTCATTTATGTGTTCCTTGAATTTTGGAAAACAGACCTTCCAGTTGCTGCTGGCTTTTTTGGGGGGTCAATTTTATCAAAACAGTTCTGCAAGCTAAATGATATATAGAAGAATTTTCTGTTTCAAAGTTTTGTTGGATTAGTAATGATTAGGGGTCCAGCTGCAGCTAGTTAAACGTGTGGAGAATTCTTCACAGTAATGTAGTACTTTCTTCATTTATTTATTTTGTTTATTCCCTGCCTGTTTCCCCAGTGGGGCCCAAAGCTACTTACATTGTTTCCCTCTCTATTTTATTCACACAACACCTCTGTGAAGTAGGTTAGGTAGAGAGAATGTGACTGGCTCGAGATCACCCAGCAAGCTTTTGTCGCAGAGTGGGGATTTGATTATGGATCTCCCAGATCCTAGTCTGACACTAACCACTACACCAGACTGGATATCTAGAGGAAAAAAATACATCTAATCTTAGACCAATGGGAGCATTTTTGGAAGCATGACAATGTTGAGCTTGTTGAGCCACAAGGAATGATTTGTAGTGCCTGTGCTACAATCTGTGAACAGCTGGATTGCTCATGTGGATTATAGTGTTATGATTTGGTCATCTTTATAGGTATGGTCTGTTGCTTAGATTGTTTAAGGCACAATTAGACCCGACTTAGGTGCGAATACCGGGCAGATTTAAAGGGTGCGATCAGACAACAACATCTGGGAAGCGCCCTGCAGCCGTCGGCAACCCGTTCTGCTCCGCCACAGAAGCGGAGTTAAAGACACCGGGGGAAATCTGGTAGTTAACAGGTTGTGATGGGCCACGGACGAACTTTCCCGTGTCTGATCACTCCAGCATGCTCATATTGCGTCGGGATGGTCTGATCAGGCCATCCCCATTTAGCAGTCTGCTCACCTTTGAATGGTAAACATAGATGACATATCTTCATGAAATTAGACTTTTATTGTGATCAGTGATATTCAGGAAATATTTAAAAAGCTGTTAAAACAAATACAGGAAAGAAAAGACTAAACATGTTCTGAAGTAATGCTTAATAATTGCGATATTTTAAAACATTTCAATATTTGTGTACTTGCCTTCTGTGGAATTTTTCTCATTCCAAAAAATCTACAAATGGTTACCACTTTTTTCAAAAACATCTCTGTAAAATATTTGCTAAGAAAACATGTTTGTATTATCTTCGTAAGCCTATCTGTTAGAACGACATGCCAACCTTTCCAATTCTAACCCTTCAGCAGAAGACATATTACTAGTTTTCTAGTTCTTTGCTGTTAGTATTTTAGCTGCAGCTCACATGGTCTCCAATAATTATCTGAAAGAACTAGGCTATTTTTACATATGCTGCTTGTGTATGTGCCCTGACCTGCATGGTCCAAGCTAGCTGGATCTCATCAGGTCCTGGAAACTAAGCATGGTTGTTCCTGGTTAATATTCGGATGGGACGTCTCCAAGGAAGTCGAGGGTCAGTACCCAGAGGCAGGCAGTGGCAAACCACCTCTGAACGGCTTTTTGCCTTGAAAACCCTGTGGGGTCGCCATAAACTGGCTGTGACTTGACAGCACATCCCGCCACCATTTTTGTGTGTCTTTTAACAGATTGAGTTCACAAGGTGTCTGTTTATTCACAAATTTCTACCCCACTTTCCTCCCCAATGGGTACCTAAAATGGCTTACTGAAATATCATTTAAATAAATAAACACACACACCCCGGAAGTCCAATAAACTATATCCTGGCATGGCCATGGATCCATTGGACTGACTCATTCAGGCCCACAGATGACAAGCCACAGTCTAAGCCTATAAAAAACTGTAAAATAATGGCAGTGTAATTGGCTGAAGTCCTAAAAAAAGAGAGCATTGGAGCTCTGCTTTGGATTCCTGCCCAGTTGTTCAAGCATAGTTTACGTTAATTAACAGTGAAATTGTTTCCCTCCCTGATTCCTTCCTTCTGTATGTTCCTAATTGAAAATTTGCACAGGCTGAAAGACCTTAAGGACCTCCCTCAGGTGAAGCATCACTGACTAGTTCAGTGGTTTTTTTCCCTCTGGCAAACTATGGAAAAAATAAGAGAGCATCCCATGTGTCACATTTTTTTTCTACTCTCCCCTCCCCATTACTCAAATCAGTCTCTGTGTGGGGCCATTGTGGGGGTTGAGAGCCAGTTTGGTGTAGTGGTTAAGTGCGTGGACTCTAATCTGGGAGAACCGGGTTTGATTCCCCACTCCTCCACTTGCACCTGGCTGGATGACCTTGGGCAAGCCATAGCTCTGATAAGAGCTGTTCTTGAAAAAGAACAGTTTCTGTCAGAGCTCTCTCAACCCCACTTACCTCACAGGGTGTCTGTTGTGGGGAGGGGAAGGGAAAGGAGTTTGTAAGCCGATCTGAGACACCTTTCGGTTGTGAAGGGCGGGGCATAAATCCAATCTCCTCCTCCTCTTCCTCTTCTTCTTCTTCTTCATCATCACAGTGTCCCCTAGATGCATGCAGTTTATGCACAAGACCTGGGGCTAGATTAGAATTGTTTCTGTCTGTATACATGACTGACTTTTGATATAGCAATTTCCACAACAATAAGAGGAGGAAGGAAAACATAGGACTTAAATCAGCAAGTAACTTTATTGTCGTAGCAAGATACAAACTAACAGAACAAGGTTTGAGTCCAGTTATACCTTTAAAACCAACAAAGTTTTATTCAAGGTATAAGCTTTTGTGTGCATGCACATGCCTTCAGGTATCTGGCTTCAAACTTTGTTCTGCTGCTTCAGACCAACACGGCTACCTATCTAGTCTGAAATACAGACTAGAAATAGAGAATCAGCAAGGAAAATGGGGATAGTAGGTAATTGTACTATAGAAATCAAGTAAAGACAATTAGTTTGTCCAATCCTAATGTGTAGTTCTTTTAAGTTAAGTTCCCAGTTAACATTATGTTCTTCCCACTTGAGTTGTCTGAAGCAAACCAATAGGCGAAGGGTTGCCCAAAATGGGACCAGAAGGGTATGGTGGGTTAAATTGGAATGGAGTTTATAATGGGAAGGAGTCCCTAACTAGGATCCAGTGAGAAGAACCTGGTTGAAGTAGGATGAAGTAGTTTGCAATGGGACATGGCAGAGCTAAGAGAGGAGGAATGGTAAAGAGGATATGAAAGGTTACACTGGGTAAGGAAAGCAGAATAAGGGAAGAGAGATCATGCTCTGCCTGTCTTGAAGAGGAATGATCCGATGCTCTCGTGTTCATGGTGACTGAGAGATGGTTTTGTATGGAAGCCATCTACCAAAAATGGAACTCTAAGTGAGCCTCTCTTATGCATTTGAATTTACCTAAGTGCCAGTGAGGAAGAATTGCTATCGGTCAAATATTGGGGGTCTCTACTGGCATTGGACCAGAACTTTATAGCAATCTATCATTGGAGGACTTTGGGCGGGATCCTGATTGGCACAGCCTGGATCTTGAGACCTTATTTGTATGCTAAAAAGTTTGGCCTGTCGTGGGATAATATACTTGCCCTATTGAAAGAGGGGTATTAGAATACATATAGAAAGTGCGCTTAGAGTAGGTGTTAAGATTGATACAGATATGCTGATAGTATCAGAGATTATATTTCCTGGATTTGTATTTGTAAAGGAAACCTAAATTTGTAAAAGAAATCTAAATTTATTTTGTGAAACCAGTGTCATATTTTAGGGCCAAGAAGATGTGAAGGAGCTTCAAAGAGGGCTGTGATCATTGCCTCTCTGGTGCTGCTGGGCTCTTTCCATGCCTTTAATCAGTTTTGTGCTTCGGTCAAGAGTGTGGGAACAGAGAAAATATGCATGTCCCCTTACTCTGACATTCTGAGACCAAAGGTCCTTGGGACATTACACTCCCATATTCCTGCTAGTTTAAAGTCCAGATAGTTTAAAGTCTAGAGATCTTGTATAGGATGCTGCCCCATGTGCTTGGTTTTAAATAGGCCAAGAATCCTTTCTGGGATGCATCGATAACTGATATTAATGGGGGCCCTTTGAGCTAGGTAATTACCACCACCCCCATCACTGTCCACCTCAGGCAAAGAAATAGGCTGACAAAAGTTTGTTAGCATTCAGCCTGTCATGTTTTTGCTGCAAGAGTCCAACAACAGCTACTTGTTTTAAATGTCTTTTTATAGAAAGCTCAGTGGAAATCGCATTGCCCAAACTCGAATGATGCATGATTTGTTGATGGGTGTTAAAGTTTCAATGATGTTGATACAAAAAATGCAAGCAAATATTCAGGATGATCTTTGGAAGAAACCAGATTCTCCTGTTTGGAAAAGTATGTGTGGGCTACTGAGCAGTTTTACTTGCTTTTTAATCAATGGTAAGTAGTATCAATACCTCTTTTTAAAATTTAGTCTGTTTTACTCTATTGCTTATTGCCTTCTGATAAGATTAAAAGGGTGGTTTTTTTGTTAAGGAAAAGCAATGCAAGGTAATTTCTTTGTGATTATTCCTAGTCAGTTAGAATTGTGGTGGTGTTCTATCTTTAGTGTCCAAAATTAATAGATAAAACAATAAAGCAGGATAGAGATCTTCATGGGGGGAAAAATCACCTGGGTATTTTTCACAATTTTTTTTCTATCATGAAATGTTACACCCTTTTGTTGATAGCATATATTTCTACAGTTAAGTGCTGCATTGTAGCATTGGAAGAATACCTGCTGCGAGATTGTTGCCTCCTCAGCTCCAGGACCTTACTGTCTAGGTTCATAGTCTGGGTGGGAATGTTAAAGCACCAAGCAACGTGGCAGGTACATGAGTTGCGTTCAGTGCCTAAATCAGAGGTGTCAAACTCATAGCTGCCCTGAGCCCGCTTGCGGGGAGGGCTGGATATAAATGCTAAAATAAATAAAAATAAATAAATTTGGTACGAGGGCCGGATCTGACATAAATGTCACTTTGTTGGGCCTGGACATGCGTGCCATAAAATGTAATGCCAGGTACCAGAGATAGAAACTGTATAAAGGACAGCAGCTGGTAACCTCCGAGTTAGTGTATCCTCACTGCAAGACCCCATGGGCTGAGACGGGGGCACAGAGGAAAACCTACATAGGCGGACTGGAGAGCCAGCAGTGCAGTGCTGGGCAGGTGCTCCCATGATGCTTGACTGCTGCAGACGAGGTTGTTCTGCTGTGCTGAAGCCACAGTGGAGTAGCTGTGCCCACTCCCCCCCCCCAGCACTTCCTCCCTTGCATCAGTTGCTTGCGGGCCGCATAAGAGCCCTGGATGGGCCCGGGCCTTATGCTTGACAGCCCTGGCCTAAATCATATTTTCCTTGAACATTATTGTATCTCGTGAAATTTCATTCTGATGTGTGTATAAGTATTGGTATTCCTTCAGTCTTTTTTGGTACTGTTGTGAGGATCTGTTTGATAGATCTTGTAGCCATGAGAATGAAAAATACTGGATTTGGTATTCTAGAAAGTAAGAACTGTATTGAGGTTCTCAAAGAAATACTAGTATTTGTTATCTCTTTTATGCAGATGAATTCTTACAGACTGTCCAGACTACAGCAGGATTGGCTCTTATTCTCTTCATTAAGACTATGTTTGAACCAGCTGAAAAGCTGCCTTGTCTGGTGAGCTTTATAAAGAAAGAGATGTGAACTTTTGCAACCATACAGAAAGCACAGTCGTAGTACATTAATCTGATTATAGTTTGGATAAAAATAGCTGAAAATAGATGAGCTGTTTTACAGTGCTCAGCAGAATTACAGCCTCCAGTGGCCGTGGTGGTGGAAAGTGCTGTCAAGTCGCAGGCAGCTTACGGTGACCCCGTAGAGTTTCCAAGGCAACCGACGAACAGAGGTGTTTTGCCATTGCATGCTTCTGTGTAGCAACCATGGACTTTCCTTGGTGTTCTCCCATCCAGCTACTAATCAGGGCAAACTTTGTCTGGCTTCCAGGATCTAATGTGATCAGGTTAGCCTGGGCCATCCAGGTCAGGGCACTGAACACTTAATACTCCCTAAACTATGAGAAGGGAGTAACTCTATTTAGGCTTGCATTGTTTCCAAGTATCACCTGAATTCTGATTTTTTTTAATTGCACAGTCGGTGGGGTAGGGTAACAAGCATTTAGTTTGGTGTATTAATTAAGAGAGGTGAACTCTAATCTGGAGAACTGGGTTTGATTTCCCCACTCCTTCACATGCAGCTGCTGGGTGACCTTGGGTCAGTCAAAGTTCTCTCAGAGCTGTTCTCTCAAGAGCAGTTCTCTCAGAGCTCTCTCAGCCCCACCTACCTCACAGGGTGTCTGTTGTGAGGAGAGGAAGGGAAGGAGATTGTAAGCTGCTCTAAGACTCTGAGTGAAGGGCAGGGTATAAATCCAAATCTTCCCCCTCCCCTCAGTGACTTCAATAAAATTATGTTTTGCAGATCAGCGACTTGCTTTGTGGCTCACTGGAATGTTTAAATGCACCAGGCTGGTTTGTGGAGAGTTGTGGAAGCCTTTGCACAGCTGAAATCTCTGACTCGGTCCTCCTTTTTGTTTGCCATGGAGCACTTGCCATGTTAGACTGGAGGGATGGCTGCATGGGACACAATGGTGAGAAACTGCTCCTGGATATTTCCTCTGTTTTGTTGGTCCTGAGTACAAGGTAAACCTACTTTTATTTGCACTACTACTTCATTCATTTTAGGACAAAGGTTACATTATCACTGAACATCCTAAATTGGGCTAAATAAAGCATGCATGATTGAAACCTTAAACTTGACCATCAGAAAGCCCAAACAGAAGGGTCCTTAGTGGTTTGGTAGTAGGATTGTGTTTTGGCAGAGCACTATATGAGAAGAGTTTCACAGTTGTGGGGCAGCCATCAAGAATACTACTCTGTGGTCACAGTTTGGATGTTACCCACAGCTGAACTTGAGCCTTAACTTACTAGCTTAATTTAGAGAATATTTTAGTATGTTTAAGAGCATCTTTAGAAATACTACCTGTTTGTAAATTCAGAGATATATTTGCAGAAGGAAAACAGAACAGAAAGTAGTAGTAGTCTGCAGGGGTCATTTCGTAGAAAAAGTGGTGCAGGAGCTCATTAGTATTAACCTATTTGCATATGCCACACCCCCTGACATCACCGGAAGTGTGTCAGAAGGCAACACCCACCGCTCAGGCTCCACTGGACTGTTTTGGATTGCTAGCTATTGGGGGGGGGATGTGCAGATCTAGCCTTGCAGAGGAGGGAGAACTTGTACCTGAATAAAACTTGGTCTTAAAGGTGCCACTGGGCGGAGCCTGGTGCAACACTTCCCTGTGCTGCATGAACCTTTAATTAGCTCATTTGTGGATAAATCAGCAATGTTGTTGTTGTTGTTGTTATTATAAATGGGCAGTTCAGGTCCAGTGAGAAGAAGGGAGAATACCTGACTGGAACAGTAGTATGTCCATCTGTCCTTTTTTGCAAAGCAGTATTTAGAGCCAGTGTGGTAATAATGGTTATATTGTTGCATTAGGACTTGCAAGAACCAAGTTCAAATCTCCACTCAGGCCCAAGCTACACGTTACATTTAATATGTGATCCCAGTGGGGACTGGCAGCAGGATGCCAGCTGCGAGTTCCCCATGAGAACTCAGTTCTAAAGTGCTGCAGGGGCTCCATTTGGATTGGGCTGCAGGAGGAAGAGAGGCTCCAGCCTCCTCCTCTCATGCAGTTTTCTCAACCTGAAACAGCCCCGGGGTCATTCTTTGTCTCATGGGACGGGGCTGCATGTGCAAACATTTGACAGATATGCTTCTCTCCAATGGGGCAAATAATGCCCCCAGGACCGTTTCAGTTCCAGAAACTGATATGGTGGGGAAAGCTGGAGCCGTGATCCTGAATTGAATTGGGCTTTTGTGCTGCTTTAGAATCGAGTTCTCACAGGGCAATTGCAGTGGCCATACAGCTGCAGGGCTCTGTCCAGGTGATCACATGGGCCTTGGCTATGAAACTTGGGTTGGTCAGCGTCCCACCCTCCGCTTCTGATGATAAAGTGGAGAAGGGGAGAACTGTATACTGCCTGTGTTTTGAACGACTTGGAGGAAGGCAAGGATAAATATGTGAGTGGTATCCCTATATATAAAGTACTTTGTTATCTGAGGTGCCTCGAAGCCAGGAAGGGCAACTGCCAAGGATCTGACCTGAGAGTTTCGTCTCTTTCTTTGCAGAGGGTTTAGGGGGCAATGATTCCTGACTTAAGTTGCCAGTCTTTTGCCCTTGGTAATGGGAGAAGACCCATGTCTGTTCCTTCTCCCCATGCACGTCAAACAGTTATACCATCTGTCTATTTCGAAGGAAGCAGGATGGTGTTGGGACAAATATTTAGCTTGTGCTTAGTTGCCTACTTACTACAAGTAGCCAAGACAAGTAGTAGGGTTTGGTCACTATTGTGTGAGTACAAGAATTTGTCCTAGCCTGCTGGAGAACACAGTCCAGGTACACTCCTGCTGTTCTTAGGGGACATTTGGGTTTCTTTATTCCTGCAGTGAGGACAGTAGACAGATGAGGAGGAGAGTAGGGATTCATGACTTTGTCTCCAATTGTTTACTTCCATGGTGTGAATGTAATAAAAATGTACTGAAGTACTTCTGTGAGAATATACTGTTTAAATAAAACTGCAACCTGTACAGTGCATCAGTACAGTAGAGCAATAGCAGTTTCTAATGTTATGAAAACAGGCAAACATTAGAGGATAAAAATTGTCCCAATGTTCTCTCCCATTGTCTTTGTTATCTCTTGAAGGTTAAAGGAGTCTAACGTGGCAGCATCCTTGTCCAGGATTTTAACTATATGGACAAATTCAGCATTGGGTGCCCTCCAGTCAGGTTCTAAAAACCTGAATCTTGCTCTCAGTGGAAACTCAGCCACAATTAGAAAAATGCTGGACTACGTGTATGCACACTGGGAACATCCTTTGGATGCTGTTAGGCATCAGACAAAACTCATATTTAAGAATGTTCTCCAAATACACCAGACCACCATAAAAGGATTCACTGTAAAACCGGACCCTTTCTTCTTGGCGTTAACTGAGAGTTTGTTACGTTTAGAATGGCATGTTAAAGGCAAATATTCGTCACTTGGCTGTCTTGTTGAGTGCATTGGCTGTGATAATGTTCTAGCAATGGATAGGACAATTCCTGCTCAGATCTTGGATGTAATGAGTGATCAGTCTTTTGCACCTTATGCGAGTGATCTGTTGGAAATCATGTTTATGAATCACAAGAAGCAGCTTACATCTGTAATGGAAGGAAAAGCCTGGATTGATGATTGGCATGAGACTTGGGTGTCTCCTCTGCTTTTGATTTTGTGTGATGGGAATCCAGAGCAAGCCACCTATATAACAGATTATTATCTACCAAAGTTGCTGAAATGTAGCCCTGAAAGCTTGAACTACATGATTAAAATCCTTCAGACTTCAGCTGAATCCAGTGTTGGTAAGAGCAAACATATATATATTCATTTTTACTTCAGATTTTTAAAAAATAGTTTAGATGGGTGGTTGATATTGCTATCTTTTGGCAGATATTTTCTGGTCAGGATGGGGTGTGAGTAATGGCAGGATCTCAGTTGCTCAGATTATAGAACTGCATTTTGAAAACTGAGAATTTGGGGCTGAATTGAAAGGTCACATTATGTCTGGTGCCTGAGGGCAGGGAGTGTCATTGATCCCACACTGTTCTTGAGGATCTCCTGTCTTCCAAGAACATTCATTTAGGAGCTTGGTGGGCTTAATCAGGAAGGGCTGGGGAGGGGATTCCATTGCACTGGTGGAAGTTCCATCCATTGGCAAAAAACTACTTTGGAAACAGCCTTGTCTTCAGAATTTCCTTATTCAGCATCATGCTTACAATAAAATACATGCCATACTGTCCTTTGCTATCTTTCAAAGTTGTTTGTGAAACGTTTTCTGTATTGATTCTTATTAAGGGTAATAAATGCACACTTGCCTGTATCCAACCACCTATGCATGGAACACAGTTTCCCACTGTTCTTCTCCATTCTTGTCCTGTTTTGAACCCTTCAGAAAGAATATTCCTAGGCTTGAAGGACCTAGAAATGTGAAGGCCCAGAAATAAACTGGAACAATTTGGGAGGGAAAGGGTTTTTTTTAAATTCTGGTTTTTTGCTCGAGGCCCTCCCCCATTTTTCTGATGGAAAAGTGGAAATTTGGGGGAGTACAGAAAAAAACTCCTGTATTTTTTTCTTTCTAAATGAGTGAAATGCTTTTTAAGACAAGGTAAGCATATTGTAGACATATATATATATGGCTGTTAAATTCAAGATGCATTTCTGCACCTAGTGCAGAATACATAACCATTGTGAGGGAAGCATACAAGGCTTTCATTGCTTTTTAACTGTTGTGTGCCTTGTGTTGTCCTTTTGACCTGGCTTGTGATTAACCATTTCACCTCTCTCTTAAAACACTGTGACACATATAACCACAGACTAGGCAACAAGTAGCTTATTGCCATGCCTCTCTGAAGGGAAAAACATACCAGGAGGAGGTAGGACAGAAACTACACCAAAAATGTTGAGACATTTTTTTTGTAGCCACATAAAAAAATCTACAGGGTACTGTCATAAGTGATGGTAAGTGCATTTAGCCTGAAGCATTTTACGTATTAATACGATATGGAAAATGAAAGAGCTGTTTTTAAGTTGAGTGTGGTTAGTGTAGCCTTTTTTGTTTTTGTTTTAAAGACACTGGGAAATACGAATATCATTTTCTGAGTATCCCTTATAAAAGTAGTTCTGAAATGGTGCCAGTGGCATCTTGAAGGTTAATTGGCATGAACTTAATTGTGGTTTGAGCTCCTATAGGCAAGAATAATTTTCAGCAGCATTTTAAGGAGGCTGATGGCTAATGTATTGTCTACAAGACTTACACTGTTTTATTTAGGTTCCTCCAATACCAGAGGGGCACTTGGAGCTTTGATGGCATGCCTGAGGACTGCCAGAGCCCACGGGCACCTGCAGTTTACAGATATCATGTGCGATGGCCTTGTGTCTGTTGGATGTATAAAACAAGGCTTAGTTCATCAGCATGATCAGGTACATGCCTTGGTATCTTTGGTGTGGTGCTTTTTATTATACTGTTGCAGTAAAAGACAAACTTTATTAAAAACTCACTATTGGCTCTCTTTAAAGGTACGGATAGATGCTTTAGGATTGCTTTGTGAAAGCCACCGAAGCACAGAAACTATCTTGCTGGAAGAGATGAAGCTGATTCAGTTTTTTGTTAGATATAACTTGAACAGCCAGTCTCCAGCAGTGAGGCAACAGATCTGTTCCCTGATGAAAAAGGTAACTGAAGTGAAATCTTGGAACCACCTTGATGCATCTTTCACCAAAGTGATCTGAAAATAAAAAAAATTATTAGGTCTTTTTAAAAAAATGAAATGTTGTGATGTCATTCCTGATGTTTCTAATCTGGTGGTGTTTTATTTCCTTTTAAAAAGTTGTTCTGTCGGATATCTGAAAGCTCCCAAACAATTTATAGAACGCAGCACATAAAACCAAAAGATCCCGTTAAACCATTAAAGTGGAATCCATTAGTGATTTTGCAAGAGTATAAGGTATGTATAAGTATAAGCTTGCTCTAAAATCTGAGAGAGTTAATATAACAGCTGGCTTGCACTTTTACAATCTAGTAGCTCCAGAAACAGAGCATAAAAGAATGCAACTGTGACTTGATGGGTGCAGTGTGATGGGAAAGGACGGAGTACAAACCTTATACTTTCACCTTATACTTTCAGGCCATTGGGTCTGTCTAAGTATTGATTACACTGACTGGCAGCTGGTCTCCGGATTTAATTTTAATTAGTAATTTAGATACTCCAGGCATTTTGCATGTAACACACGTGTCCCACCTCTGAACTCTGGTACCTTCAAAACGATAGGCCCTACTAATCGAGCAGTCAAATAACCACTGTCAGTGGGGGTTACATTTGCAGTTAACTAGCCCTGGCTTTCCAGCCTGCTGCCCCACTAAGCTGTACTTGGATCCTCATGGAAACTTAATATAGGCAAGTTGAAAGAACAAAAACTTATTGAATGGTATAGAACCATAAGAAGAAAGTGAAGATATGGGAGAAGAGTGAGAGCACAAAAAATGGATATGAAACAGGAAGGAAATAGAATGGGGCATTCTTGGTTCTGCAGTTCTTGGTACCCTTTCAGGGCTGAAGAAAGCCGTTCTGGTTCAAAGAAGAGGTAGCTGGAGGATGTGGCTGTGGTGCAAGAATAATGCATGATCACAAAGACTGTTCAGTCATGGAGCCCTTTTTAAACATATATTTGAATCATGCTTGTGTATGGCAAAATTTGTTTTCTCCATTTCTAAGGTAATGCTTAAAAATACACACTGTGACCAAATAAAATCACTGTTTTATCCTTCAGGATTTCATGTCATCTCTCTGTGATATGCTTTTTGGAGCCCTGTTTCCTGGCTCGTCTCATCCAACCAGGTTTACTGCACTGACTCTTTTGGGAATAATAGCTGAAATATTTCCTATTTCAGAAGGTAAGATACCTTTACTGTGGGGGCTGGAAGTGGCTTACATCATTCTCCTATCTTACATTGTATCCCCACAATGATCCTGTAGGTAAGTTAGGATGAGAGTGTGTGACTGGCCAAGGTCACCCAGCAACCTTCCGTGTCAGTGTGAGGATTCATACCTGGTTGTCCCAGATCTTTGCCAGATTATATTGCTGCTGAACACTGTGACTTTCCCCCTAAACGCCTGTTTTCTTATAAAATTTGGGTGCCACTTGCATTTTCTTTTATTATCTTATTTAAAGGGTCCAGTAGTCAATTGAGGAAGAATAATTTATATTAGAACATGGGTACTCCAATACTCCAATCAAATCCTTTTGAGCAGCCTGGCACTCAAGGCTCTCTGGCTCTGTGCGGCATTAACCCTTCACAGTTCGTTACATTTTTGCACAGCACTTACGAGCTTTTAAAGTGCAGTCTTGTCACACAGCTGCTCAGTTGAGTCAATTGGGCTTCATATGCTCACATTTTCTCTGTGTGGTGTGTGATTTTAGCTGAACAGTTCTCAGTAAGGGAGCAGACACATGAGGTGCAATTTTAAATGGTTCGTGTTTGGTCTTCCTAGTGATAGGGGCATCCTGTTTGTATAAACACTGCCCAGCAGCATGTCCTCTCCTAAGTACATCTTGTAAATTAAAAAAGACAAAAATATCCTAAACTGCTAGCTGAACTGCTACAATTGACTTGATTATGTTATGCCAAGTAATTCAACGAGAACAGTCTCTATATAAATTTAAAATGAGAAGTAAATTCTTTTCCTCCAACAGTATAATATAGCACCATGGTGGGTAACTTTCTTTTGAAACAGGCCAGAGCCAAATATTGTTTCAGATAGCACAAGAAGTTGAACCCAGCCGTGTTCAAACTCTACTACACTGTTTTGCCAGCACATTTGAGGAAGTCAAGATCTTGGCATTTGAATTGCTGATGAAACTTCATCGTGCACTGCCTTATTTCCAGGTATGGAATCAGGTCATTGATACTGATGCTGTCTGTTTTCAAAACTGCAAAGAATAAAAGTGTGACCTTAAACCAGGGGTCTGAAGTTGATGGTAGTTCTTGGGATGGCAAGTTTGCCTGGTAGCTGGTTTGAGAGAGAGAGGGAGGGAGGGAGGGCCCAGGACCCATCTACCATTTCCCAGAACTGACTGTTGGCAAGCTTAATGGCCGCAGCTGCGGCTTTCTCGGTCAACTCCGTGTTGGCAGCTGTGATTGATTTGGCCAGTGCTTGCTTACTTGCATTGCATAAAATATGTGTTGACCACTTTATGACAAGCTTGCCACAACAAAAATGTAGTAAATGAAATAAATAATATAAAACAGAATCTGTATTAAACTATAACAGCTAAGTGAAAGATAAAAACAGTGTCAGCTAAGAGGGAAAAATGAAAACACCTGTTGCCAAAGCCCTCAGAAAAAAGAAAACATCTTCACCTATCACCGAACCAGAGAGGTGTCATGCAAGAAGATGTACAGAGAAGCTTTCTTGTAGCAGTCTGGGTTTGGCCTCAACATCTCTCATCTGACTTCTATGTTAGTTCCATTTTACTATGTTATTACAGCTGCACATATCTGAAGATTTATGTGATGAAGTCCATTTCTCTGTAATAGTGGTTCCTAGAGGCTAGTTGAAAAAGTTCTCACTTGACAGACTGATTAGCATTGGGCAGGGACAGAGACGTTTAACTTGGGTTTGCAACATACCGCTCACATACTGCAAAACTCTTCCAGTTGGAGTTTGGTGTTCTGATGCCTAATTTCTCCCTGTTAAGGCTCTTGCCAAACCCCAATAAAGACAAGGTGGACATACCACTCACATACTGCAAAACTCTTCCAATTGGAGTTTGGTGTTCTGATCCCTAATTTCTACTGTTAAGTCTCTTGCCAAACCCCAATAAAGACAAGGTGAAAGCTTTCCAGGGGAGGGGCGGGATGGATTAGAATGTCAGATTGCAGCTGGGATTGAGTTTGATTCTTCCTTCCCTGAAATCGCTGACTGATATAGGAGAAGTTTCCTGCATGGGGGGGAATTACAATGCAGTCAGCATTCTGACACCCCTGCACCCCACATATCTCTATAACCATGATGTTTGTGTTTCATTCTAACCTTTCACTTCTGGAAGCCTCTCAGGTGTAATGGGGAAATGTCTCAAGTAGGATATTGATACACAAGCTCCAGCAATGCTGTAGATTAAATCTCAGAGATGTGTGTTGGGGAGAGGGGGGGTCATGCCTCTCAATCCAGTGAACAGTGGGTCTGTTTCTGACCCCTGCCCAAAGTTCTCAACTGAGACCCTGACCGTGGGATATAATGAGCGATGTGATGTTAATGCTCTGGATAGGATCCATTAGTTCCAATTACGTACCCCTAATTCAACTCCAGTAATAGTTAACAGAAAGGCTAGATTAATATTGATTTGTGAACCTGAGAAATTCTGCAAAGAAACCTGCTCACCTCTTAACATATTTTAGGATCCTGAAAAAATGCAGCCATTGTTCCAAGTGGCAATGCAGCTCAGCACGAGCACCAAGCCCTATGACTGCGTGACTGCTTCCTATCTTTTGAACTTCTTGATACACCAGGAAGGCCTGCTCCAGGTCTGTTTTAAAAATCACCTACTTCTGGACATGTTTCAGCCTGGGAAGAATACATCTTCTAACCTAGTGGAAAAGAATGCTTTGGCTGGTCAGTATTAAGCACAGGGGAAAGCTTGCTTTGTTTTATTTTCTAGCCTCTTAAATTCTGTAGGTTGCTGTTGTGGCCATAGAAGGCCATAGCATTACTAATGAAACGACTCCTCCTCATAGTGAACTTGAGGGTTCCGTGCTTATTAGAAGAACTGTGAAGTGGAGTTTTCTATGGACAAGCTAGGGTGTGTGTGTATATTTGGAAGTTTCCCAGGCATGTAGAAAAATATCCCCAAAAGATGATTGTCCCATAAAATGGCCTGATAAGCATGCTTATTGCCCTCCAGGAATGTTATAATTACCATTTGTGGGCCTTCCTTCCTTCCTTCCTTCCTTCCTTCCTTCCTTCCTTCCTTCCGACCGTCCGTCTGTCCGTCTTATTAGCCGTCTTATTAACCTGTCATTTTGTAGGAATAGTTGATTTATTATGTTGCTAAAATTTAGAAATAATTTCAGATGTACATTGTATTTCTTGTAGGCTTGTTGAAACAATGGTATGTTTTACCTATAATCACCGATTGCCATTGCAATCCTAAATAGAGTTGCACCTTTCTAAAATCCATGGGTGTTCTTCTTAGGATCGCACTGTAGTTCTATTAACTGTTTCTAAGCATAATCAGATTTGACTTCTGGAAGTACCATGGTAGTACCAGCTTTTTAAAAAGCCAAGCTTTTTTGATAGTTCACTCAGTTTTGGTTGCTGTTTAGTATTTCCACAGTCACCAAAAAGAAATGTCAGCTTTGCTGGGGATCATTGTGCACCTGTCTGTTGGCTAAAGAATTTGTTTTTTGTTATCATATCTCATTTTACCGAGGTTGTAATCATGTTCAGTTTGCTTTTTCCCCTGTGTTTGTATCTGCTTACAGTTATTAAGAGTTTGTTAGAAAACCTTGAAGGAGAAATCGTGCAAGCTGAAAAGTCTCTATTGCAAGCAGCTGCTTCATTCCCAATGTATGGCAGAGTACATTGCATAACTGGAACCTTGCATCAGTTACCGTTAAAGTGAGCAACTTTACCTTATACCATTAATAGGAATTAAAATTGTTTCAGATGCATGTAGCATTGGTATAGCCAACCTTGTGCATTCCCTCCTACCATTATTTGTGAGTACAGCATTTTCTAAGGACTTAGTAGGTGTCATTAATATTTAATCAAATTGTCTGTTCTTTTGCAAAATTACTCTGTAGTGTAGCCCCAATATCATTATTATGAGAAAAAATTAATCTTGAATAAAGTTGATATTGTGTGTGTGTGCATTTAAAAAACACACCTTGTATTTAATTTTTGTAATTGCATGGTCACTGTAAACATTATGATTTACCTTACTTCAGTAATTTGACGCTGATTCCTGAATGGAAACAGATGGTGGCAAAGCTTATCATGATGTCCTATAAGCTTTCTGCTGTAGTGTCTCCAGTAGTTCAGAGTTCATCACCTGAAGGACTTATTCCAATGGATACTGACTCAGGTAACCCATGAATGTTTCTAAAAACTTATAAGTCTTCTTGGGCTGATTACTAAAAAGCTTTATAATATTATGTTCAATTGTAGTTTGTTTACAAAAGCTCTTTGTATGCCATTTATCAGATGGTTTCCTTCATTCTCTCGGTCACACTCTGCTACCAGCGTTCCTTCACATAGTGACATGGCTGGTATATATATATGCGAGGCCCACTGGCAGTTTACTTCTGGCTTGCTGCTGGATTTGCTCCTACCACTGTGTGCTTTACCTGTGCCTGGTTTTAGTGATGGCATTAAATCATAAATGAAATACTCATCAGGGCTTGACTGATCCCCTACCCCAGACGTTTTAAGCATGAGAATAGTTTCTGACTTGAGTCTGACTTGATCCTGTACATTTCAGGCTGAACACTGTCTGCCAAGGGCTCAGTAAAACTGCCTTTTATTTTTCTCCCTGAGAGCAGCACTTTGTGGGCAAATTCTGTGGTTGGTGGGCTCTACTGTGCAGTGGTCCAAGAGCACCCCAAGATCCTAACTTGATCTGCTAAAGAGAGCTTAATCCCATTGTAAGTCTGATAGACTGACACTGTCCAAACATTCTATCTTCCCAGCTAGCATCACCTCTGTTCTGTTTGAATTAAGCTTCAGTTTCTTCAGCCACTTGACCAGATCCTCAAGACATGGCCCAGCACCTTTATGGCTGCTTCTAGAGGCTTAGAGAATAAGGCATAAACGTTTGGATGTCAACTACATATTAGTGATAACCCACTGTGACATTCCTGATGGTCTCAGCCAAAGGTTTTACGTTCAGGTTAAAGACCCTTGGGGATAAAATGTGCTTGTTGGGTCACCCCACCAGCTGATTCTGTTATTCCTGCTACTCCTGTGGAAACTCTTTGCTTCCTGTAAACAAGAAAGGGAGAAAACCAATGGAGGGCTGTTGCTCTTACCCAAATGTTGATTGCAGTGAGATTACCAAAATGTCATGGTTCACTGTATCAAATGCTGCTGATAGGTATAATCGTACCTGTTAGTGAGAGATTATGTTTTAGCTGTTATGTTTATATAGGGTGATTTATTTATTTTCAATAAATGAATGCACTAATTTTCTTCATGGGGTGTGGACTAGAAGGTTCAGCCAAACATGATGCAAAAGAAAGGACAGTTTTGATGAAGGATCTGAAGGAAGTGAAAGGAGTTCCAGGCTTAAAGGAAAAGTAAGGCATAGTGGTCAGACTCATGAGAGCAGGGGGCCTTTGGACAAGTATCTGTTCTTACAGCATCATTCTTTTTGCGCATAGACACTTCAGAGCGTCTGCTGTCGATCCTCCGTGAAATACAGCCCTGCGATACGAATGATTATTTCACAGAACCAAAATTGTTGGAAGAACACTCTGAGCTAGACCGTGCCAGTGAAAGACTTGAGAACATTTGCACTGAAATTAGAGGTACCTTGAGGTGAAACCTGTGTGCGGGACAAATGTGTTGATTGAGGATACAAGATTGCCTTGAAGTAAGAATATTTATCCATAGCAGGCAGGCTTGCTTTCTTATTTGTCACACTTGAGGCAGTGATGTGTTGAGCTTTCCAATTTCCATAGCCCTCTGTGATGGACTGCACTTTTTAAATATATAGATATATCTTTATTCAACTCAATAAATTACAAAATTCATACACCAAATGTAAGATAACAAATCTAAATATACGAATATAGTGCATAAATGCCAAATACTCAATATAACAAGGTTTCCATCTTTCCCAAGGCCATCACAGCTTGTTCTTTGTGGAAAGGGAAATAACTCAAACAAGTTAGTTTATTAACATTGATTTAGTCCAGTTGTCTGGTCATGTCGAGACACAAAGCTTAAAAAGGGAAACCACACAGTCAGAAAATTAGTAGAATAAGAGACTGATTCTGTATTTTGAATTTTCGTGGCCACTTTTTCTAAAAAGCACAAATCACAGATTTTTTGGTACGAATGGTCTATATGTAGTGGTACAGAGCTCTTCCATTTGGGGCCAGTTACCAATTGTGCAGCAGTACATAACAACGCCACTAGCTCTTTTTTTTCTATCGAGATTTCCCTATCCAGCCACAAATGTAAAAGTAAAACTTCTGCCTTGACTGGTATATTATATGAGACAATCTCACTGATTTGGACATGTACCATCTGCCGGAATTGCTCTATGAATTTACATGCCCACCAACAATGCCAGTAGGTGCCTATTTCACTACTACCACGCCAACGTACCGGGAAGGAAGATGGATGTAGATGGTGCAGCCTCTGAGGTGTCAAATAACATCTAGACATATATTTAAAGGTTACAGCTCTGATTGATAAAGTTTTTTATCTTGAAGTATTAGAGCTCCAGATCGACTCCCACTGACATGTGGTGAGAGTCCCCTGGAGATCCAGATTCCATTTTTGAACGTACGTGGGTTCTCTGCTCTTTTATAGACAATAGAAATTAAACCCTTTGGGAGCTTCCATTCAAAAGGGTTTTATAAGCTGTTGTTTTTTTGTGAAACGGCTGGGGCATTTACTGCATGTTTTAGTTGTATATATTGATACCAGTGCATAGGTTTCTCTCATAATTTGTCCAGATCTTTTTTGTCCATAAGGACACCCTTTTTTAGTTATATCTGTCAATTTTCACACTTTAGCAATTTTCCATGAATCAAAAGATGCAGGGCCAAGCGCTGGTCTAAACCAACTGTGGCCTACATAGCTAGTTGGAGGAGGGGAAGGGGGGGCTAATAGTTTTTTCCATTTATCCCAAATTGACACAGTCATGTTGAGAAAAATGTTACCAATCACAGTTGGACATTCCCTAGGTGTATTCCATAGTTTCATAGATTTGTTTAGGGCCTGCGAAAGACTTCATTTTTAGAAGTGCAGTACAAACATTCCTTCCCTCAGGTTCCTGGGCTGAGCAAACAGCCAAAATATTGTACTGTGACAGGGTGGGACAGTCAGAATTCTTCAGGAAAGAAGAAAACAGACAACTAGGGCAGCTCAGTTGCAAAAGGGAAAGAAAAACAGAGAAAATCTTGCCTCTGAGGAGCTTTCTTTGTGGGGTCTTGCTGAAGCTAGGTTCTCATATTTAGCCTCCAAATATGTTTCTCCAGGGTGGTGTTCTCAACATCTCAGTAGGCATCTTGAGCAGAACTCTCACTGAAGGCTGCTGGCAGAATCACAGTGTCGATACTCAATTTATGTTGGATGTATGTATTCTTCTATTTAGTATACTTTTATCCCACTTTGGGTCCCCACTGGGAAGAAAAGTAGCTTACAAAAATGGCTACTAACAAATTTACATTAAACATAATATAAAAAAGATAAAAAGTAGACCAGGCATCCTGAGCTGGTGTCCACCAAATTAATCCATCTGTCCAAGGTTAAAGGATGTGAGCCGTGGGCCAAGAACCCTTAGACTTGTGTTCCTGGACCCTCTCATTCTTTAAGTACCTTCAACAGGAGAGAAAGAATCCATATTTTAAAAAATAAAACCCAGCACACAGGATAGTGTAATTATTGCTAAAAAAAATAACAAATAGGTTAAACCTTTGAAAAAGTATTTAATTGTAGTGCCCCCATTGTCCCTTATGAAGCAAAATGCCACATGATTTTTTAAAAACTTGCTCATTATTCAACATCAGATGCCATCTCTCCTTATTTATAAAAGAGTTTTTGTGTGAGATGTTCCACATGCCTCCCCAGCCTTTGGGGCCCTGGCCTGTCATTCGAGAGGGGGACCAATCCCCTGGTCACATTGACTCCCTCTGTCACCTCAGTCCTGCCCGCAGATCTGCTGGGCAGCCTGGCCCCCTCAGTCTGCGGGGAGCCACTGGGTGAGATGGACACATCTGAACCCCGCGCCAATCCTGCCACCCTCTCGCCATTCATTGTCGGCCGACACCGACTCCACTTGCCTGGATGCGCTGCCACCGGGCGTGTCCTGCTGGCCTGACAGCGGTGGAAGCCACCCACGGGACGCCACCACCCGGCCGGACACAGAGGCAGTGGCAGCAAATTTTGTCACCCCTCCACCCTGGAGTCTGCAGCAGGGGGAGGAGATGGGGACCGGAGGCTGATCCTCCCGCCGCCACGCCCATCATCGCTGCCCAAAACCCACTTCACCTTGCCGTCCGCCCTGCAGCCGCACGGGGCCTGGCGCCCTGCTCGCCCGCAGAGCGCTCGATGCAGCCCCGACGCTGCTGCTTCCTGCCCGGCCCCAGAGACAGTGCCGACCCATTCCAGTGCCCCTCAAGCCTGCGATCTCGCCAGCGGGCAATGGCGCCATGTCGGCCCTCATTCCCCTCGCAGATGACGTGCAGACTAACCCCCACATCGGGCGGAGGGCCTTCACGCCGTGGCCGATCCTCCCACAACGCTGGCCCACACAGCCCAGGACCAATGTGCGTCGCCGGCCTGCGACCCGGCCACTGACGTGCCGCCAGGACGGCCTGTGGTGGAGCCAGCCTGGAGGCCGCGGCCTGCGCCCACACTGGGACACCATCGCTGCCTGTGCCCGCCGCCACGGGGTCCCACTGGTGCAGCCAGGCCGGGGCCGCAGGGAGCTCTCATGTCCTTCTAGCGCTCGTTGTCTTGGTCCTACAGCGGGCCCTAGAATCTTCTCCATTAGAATTCCTACAACAAATGTTACATTTCAAACTTTACATCATCAGTATTATAACTGGTTTTGCAGAAGTTAAATACCGTTACGAAGCACGGGTATCAGTCTAGTAATAATATAAATTATTATTGTATTCAACAGAAAACTACAATAAAATGATTATAACTCCATAACTGCTATAGTCATCATTTATTATTTTTACCTGGACAAGAACTCAAACTCCTAGAGACCACTGCAGTTAATGTTTCTCTTTCTGTCTCTTTCTCTCTCTCTCTTTTTTCACAAGTCTAATATATTCCTGTGGCCTCTTCCGTAAGGAGATGGTTGGCTGCATTCTGCAACTTCCAGACATTCTTCAAGGGTAGAGAATACTGTGCTAGTTAATCCTCACTTTATGAAAGTATGCATGAAAATTGCCATCTCCCATTGTTCAAACAAGGGTCCTAGATGAAAATGGGTCAAGGCACCTGTAGTTGCTCTTGGACATTGGAAAGAAAGTCAAGGATCCATGAGTCCCTCTGGGCTCTTAATGTAAGTCCAAGTCTAAGGATGGATCAGTGTGCCTTTCCATTGCCTTAAGTAGTGAGAATCTCTTTTATCACTTTTAAAATGTAGATCCAGGCTCAGCTGGATCACTGTCACTTCGGTCTCTAAGAGGCCCCAGAAAATCAGTTTATGGTGATACTTCAGTCCAAATCTTTAGCAATTCTCCTGCAGCAGTTTCGTATATGGGTTAAATAATGCAGGTTACAAAAAAAGCTCTGTAGCAGTTTGGAAGAAGCTCCATAGCCTACGAGAGAGAGAGAGAGAGAGAGAGACAGAGAACCCCCGCCTTTTCAGTAGGCCCCTCGGGGAGTTGACTAGAGCTTGAGAGTCAACCATATCAAATGCTGCTGAAAGGTCTAATAGGGCCAAGACAGATATTACCCTGTCAAGGTTTACTTGAAACAGGAAGGTGCTTCAAGTTCCACTAGTAGACTGGAGGCGAAACATGAAAGGATCTAAATATTTTATGTTACCTAGAAATGCTGCAAGCAATGTTGCGATCACATGTTCAGTTTCCTTCCCAAGAAAGGCGAGGTTGGAAACTGGCATCTAGTGAGCTTTCCTGCAGGTGGGCCAGCCTAGCCCTAAAGTCAGATGTGACTAGGATCTAGTAGGCTTGTGGCTGCATGCATCTCTTCAGGCCCCCTGTGGGCATGCTGCTTTTCACTATTTAACAGCCAAATACGTTAAAGTACTTGACTACAATCCCAGTTGCAATTGTTTGTCTGTCTTGTTTGCCTGCTGAATGTTCTTCCTGTTGCAAGTGGAAGGTTGAATTTGTGCAGTGAAAGGTATTGGATATTTGCTAGATCCAGATACCACAGAACAGGTTGATTCCATTATACAAGTCTTGGTTATGTTGCCCTGATGGACTGAAAGGTATTGGATATTTGCTAGATCTAGATACCACAGAACAGGTTGATTCCGTTATACAAGTCTTGGTTATGTTGCCCTGATAGGAAACCTTTATAAAGCAGGGTTGTCAGTTGCATGCTGACAGCTTTTAATTACAATGTTCAATATAGCTAGTTAGTTTTAATGATTCTGAAGAACTTTTAATGAACTGTCAGTTGAAATAATCATTTGTGGTTATTTGTGCAGATCTAAAATTATAATTTTACTTGTCAAAATTCTCTTCAACTCCATTTATTATAGGATTAAACTGTGCCTCCTGTTCTTAGTAGGCAGATTCTGTTATTATTTGGTATATTATTTATATCCTGATACAGTTAAAGTCCAAGTTATTGCATTGTCACTGGTGCACTGAGCCGATTGTAGAGAATTGATGGGACCTTTAGTTTAAGAAAATCTGCATACAATTACGTTTTTTATTGTTGCTTGCCTTAACAGACCACTAGGTGGTGTAGTTGAATTTCACACACCAATGCCCTTAAATTATCATAGCCTGAATTTCTAAAGTAGGTAAAATGCTGGGAATGTGAGTTTTCTCTCCTCCTGTTCTGGTATGAATTCAGTTACAAATATTAAGCTTCATTTATTTATTTATTTGTTAGATTTATACCCCGCCCTCCCCAGCAGGCTCATGATGTTTCCATAGCAAAAGTTATATTAACCAAGTAGGAACCTTTTGTCAACTCTTTCAAATTCTTCAGGTGGATACATGCACATTTGTATGCTATATGCCAGCACACATACCCAAGTTAAACTACTTCAGCCTCCCTAATGAGAGGTAGAATTCAGTAGGTAAATGAAATTATTTTTTTCATCTGCTTTTTAAAAAGAAATGTGCACACCTAACGTATGAATTGACTAAGATGAAACAACAAAGACAGACCGCATGGACCCTGATTGCTCGCAAAGCAGGGCAAAAGAGGAAGGCTAGGGTTATTCAGGAGCATACAGGTCTGTAGGGTTTCAGCTTTATAGAGGGAGCAATTGTGCTGTCAGCTACCACTGATTCAGCAAGGGCAGTCCATATCTGCTAAAAGTTTTCTATGTTCTAGTAGCCTTTTTGGTTCACTTCTGGCATATATAAAAAGGCACTACAGGGAGATAACCACAGATTCCTAGTCTTTTGCCTGTGAATGGAGTCTGATGCCCCCAAGAAGCTCATGGTCAGTGGGAACGGCAAGCAATGACATTCTGGATGCTCAGGCAATTATGACTGCTTGTTCACTGAGGAGGCTGAATCTAGGCTACAGAATTGACCTGAAGCATCAGGCCTGGCAGCTTAATCAGCTTTTCAGTAGTAGAGAGAGACTGTGGGTCCTTGTATATAACCACATGTATCTTGCTAAGGACTGTCTTTCGTAGCCCCAGACTAGAGAGAACTTTGCTGCACAGCTATTCTTCTCATATCTGTTTGGAAGAACAGGCAGTTGTCATTTCATATTTTGGTTGTGTTAATGACATACAAATCATCACTGGCTTTCGAAATTTGAGGCTGGTCCTTGGGACTGCCTCTTCCTGTATCCTGCCCTACCCCGAGATAGATTGACCCCACTTTAGATCATGGTTCTGTCTAGCCAAGTGTGTCTGTTCCAAATGGCAAGGTTTTCTCAGGCTCTCCAGCAGACATCTTTCCCAGCCTTGCTCCCTAAGATAAGTTTAATGGTTGATGCCAAGGATTGTGTTAAAGCATGTGCAATAATAGTGATGTATCATTGCTCCCTTTAGGTAGACCACTTGGTCATTCTGACAGTGTACCCTGTCCATGGACAGTGTGCCCATCCATCTGTTTCACTTCATGATTTAATGTTACTTCTGTATTTTTAGGGTTTGATCCTATACCTTTTTTTCTGCTCATACTTCCTTCATACATTGTGTTTGAACTTTCAAGGTGGAGAACAGCAAACGTGTGATGTAACTGCTCAGATGGTGCTGGTATGTTGCTGGCGAAGTATGAAGGAGATATCATTACTTTTAGGCAAGTTGTGTCAACTTCTGCCTTTGCAAGCTGTTCCTGATTGTTCAGATGTGTTGATAACAGAAGAGCAGGTATGAAAATTTAATAGTCTCTGCTTTTGAATTCTTGATTATTTGAATGTTTTTTAAACTGCTACTGTAAGACATAACACCACCACCCCCTGCCCAATCTTTATGGCTGTTTCCACATGGGTTATTTGGTCTGGCTTTGATGCTGTTAGGAAGTCTCTGCTTCCCTGCAGCATTGTGGTGCATTTGTGCACCTCCCAGGGTTTTCCCAGCTTTTCATCTTTAACAACCTGCTTTGCTGCAGAATTTTGGAAAATATCACAGGGAAGCTGGCATGTGGGTGGGAATGTTCCCAGTTTGGTGTAGTGGTTAAGTGTGCGGACTCTAATCTGGGAGAACCGGGTTTGATTCCCCACTCCTCCACTTGCACCTGCTGATGTGACCTTGGGTCAGTCACAAGCTCTGGCACAGCTGTCCTTGAAAAAGAGCAGTTTGTGTCAGAGTTCTCTCAGCCCCACCCACCTCACAGGGTGTCTGTTGTGGGGAGGGGAAGGGAAAGGAGTTTGTAAGCCGCTCTGAGACTCCCTTGGGTAGTGAAGGGCGGGGTATAAATCCAATCTCTTCTTCTTCTTCTTCTTCCTGCTGCAGCCTCTGTTCCTCTCCATCCACTGTTTATTTGGGGTGTGTGTGTTAAAACTCATTTTGTTTTCCTGTGTTACCCTGTTGTCATTTCATTGTTTCTCCTTTCATACTACCGTGTTTCTTCATTCTTTGTATGCATGCTGTCTGTCTCATGCCGAGTTTGCCTGTGTAGTGGTTAAGTGCGCGGAGTGTAATCTGGGAGAATCGGGTTTGATTCCCCACTCCTTCACTTGCAGCTGCTGGATGACCTTGGGCAAGCCATAGTTTTGACAAGAGCTGTCCTTGAAAAGGAGCAGTTTCTGTCAGAGCTCTCTCAGCCCCACCTACCTCACAGGGTGTCTGTTGTGGGGAGGGGAAGGGAAAGGAGTTTGTAAGCTGCTCTGAGACTCCAAGTGAAGGGCGGGGTATAAATCCAATCTCTTCTCTTCTTCTCTAGTATGTTAAGCTCATTCTAATTTTGGTAATCCTAATCCTAGTACATTGCTCGTTCGATGTCCCTTTATACTGATTATATCGACCATATTAGATGTCTTTTCGTATGGACTGTGATTAGTTTACATGGTGTAAAGGTTTTGATTGTTCACTGCTTGGGGCATCCTAAATTAGGTGGAAAAGTGGCATAAAAATGTTCTAAATAGATAGTGGCACAAGCAAAGGAAATAAGCAGTGGGGGTCCCACAAGGATTGGTATTGGGACTGGTACTATTTAATTTACTCATAAAGGATCTGGAACTAGGAGTGAGTCAGTGTAGTGGCCAAGTTTGCAGATGACACAAAATTATTCTGGATGGTTAAAACCAAGGCTGTGAAGAGCTCCAAGAGGACCTGGCAATGTGACAAATGAAGTTCAATGACAGTAGGTGTAAGGTGATGCACATTGGGACAAAAAAATCCCAACTTCTAGTATAGGGTAATGGGGACTGAGAGGGAAAAAAAGATTTTGGGGTTGTAGTGGATAGCTCAATGAAAGCGTCAGCCTAGTGTGCTTCAGCAGTGAAAAAGGCAAACTCTATATTATGGATTATTAGTCAAGAGACTGACAGCTGATATTGTAATGCCCCTGCACAGATCTATGGTGCAGCCTCATTTGGAATACTGTGTACAGTTCTGGTCATATCTCCAAAGGGATGTTGCAGAGCTGGAAAAAGTACAGAGGGGGGCAACCAAGAGGATTAGTGGGTTGGAGCCCCTTCCCTATGAGGAAAGGCTGAAGAGTTTGGGACTTTTCAGTTTAGAAAAGAGATGACGAAGGGGGGACATGATAGAGGTTATAAAATTATGTATGGGGTCGAGAGAGTTAACAAAGAGAACTTTTTCTCCATCTCCCAAAATACTAGAACTTGAGGGCATCCAATGAAGCTGATGGGCAGTAGATTCAGGACAGACAAAAGGAAATACTGCTTTACACAGAGAGTGATTAAAATGTGAAATTTGTTGCCGTAGAATGTAGTAATGGTCACAGGAATAAACAACTTTAAAAGGAGATCAGCTTTATGGAGGATAGGTGTTTCTGTGGCTACTAACCATGGTGACAGAGAGAAACCTCCACATTCAGAGGCACTAAACCTCTGATTCCCAGAGCCAGGAGGCAACATCAGGGGAAGGCCTCAGCCTCTCTGCCCTGTTGTTGGTAGTCCACAGGAACTGGTTGGCCACTGTGTGAGACAGGATGCTGGATTAGATGGACTATTGGTCTGATTTAGCAGGGCTCTTCTTATGTTCTTATGACCTCCACAAACTGGGTGAGTGGGCGACAAAGTGGCAAATGATGTTCAGTATTGGTAAATGCAAGATGATGCACACTGGGACAAAAAATATTTATTTATTTATACTTTCAATTTGTACCCCGCACACCCCCGAAGGGCTCTGAGCGGCTTACACGGTGCATGGTGCAGAGACCTATGCAGAAACCCTAACTATGGCCACAGTACGTCTGGGGTGGGGGGAGCCCTACCAGGTACCCTCCCGGCTCCGATCGTTCGTTTATCCGGCGAGTGGGCAACTTCTTCCAGTTTTCAGAAGTCCTGATTTTTTGTGTGTGTCCAATAGACCCAAGAAGAAAAATGCTGATTAAAAAAAAAGCCAACCCAACCCTGTGGATGGCTTGACTTTTCCAGCAGCACGGTTTAAATGAATTTTTGATTTTTGGAATACTCTAATGACTATTTACCCAAATTTAAAGAAAGGAAGAACCTTTTTAAAAAGTTTGATAAAGGTCTCTTTCATGTGTTATCTGTCTCTGGTATCCAAACCATGCATGCGTGGGGAGTCTTCCAGTTAATGGAGTGTGGCTGTATGTACATCCATTAAACATTTAGAATTCTCTTACTGACTTCAGATTCACTTCCACTTGTGTGTTTTTCATTTGGCAAGCGGCAAGGTGACACCTGATGAAATTGCCATTTTAGTAAAGCTTTTATAGTCTGCAATTTTACACAGCAAACACATTGATTGATTGAGGATATCATGTTCCCCACAGGCTGCATGACAGAATTATGCCCATTCAGGCCTCCTTTCTTAAAACATTTTTTAAAAAAGACTTCGAAGGCTAGCTCACCATCTGGGACTGTTCAAGAGAACGGACTGCAGTGTTTACAAGAAATTAGCTTACCACAAGTATTTCATTTGGAAATATTTTGGATTTATTAGATTTCTGTTTTTAATTGATGACCTTTTCCCTTTCCCATATGGTTTCAACCAAACCAGTTTCCACCCTTGGAGACTGACATACACAGCTTGCATTTCCCCCCCCTTTTTCAACCTTATGGAGGTGGGTGGGAGGTATAGGCAGGGGGAGGTCCGGAAATACAATGTCTTTGTAGAAGCTGGATTTTAACATTTTAGACTGGAACAAATGACTTGAAAGTGTACTGATGACCAGCTTAATGCTGTCCAGTGTGCAGAGCCATGGAAATAATGCTAATACTTTTATTTGCACATTGTCTTCCAGCACATGTTTTCAACTGGCTGACAGCTGTGCTTGTACTGTTGCAAAGCTCTTGAGTATAGAGAAGTGACCAGCAATATACTTCTGCCATAAAGTTCCTTGTTCTCTTCCAAGTTAAACAGGAACTGGTTTCTTAGAGTTATGTTCAACTTTTGATGCTAGTGCCATGAATTTCACATGAAAACATAGCTATAAATATTGACTGTTTTGTTAACAGCAAGTTTTTAGAAATGTCTCACTTAGCAGGTTGTGCACTTTCATTTTTTTTAAATTCCCTATTTTTGCTGCTATAACTGATCAGAACATGATAAACGATTTTTTAAGGAAAACCATTACATACTCAAATCCTTAGTCGTTACAAATGAATAAAAGATGGTTAATATTTTCTTACAACTGTGTATTTGTTGGCTGAAGTTGCTACTCAGTTTTTCATGTGTTTGAATCCCATTGCAACCTGTGGGGCTCTGCTTCCAAATTCACACGCTCAAGATGACTGCATGTGCACACTTTTTCCATGGTCTTTCCTGGCAGTGGGCTTCATGTGGCTTGCTTACATGAGTGGCTAAATGGCTTTCTATATTTAGGGTGTTTAAGAAAGAATTTGGCTGTTTGCATAGGTCAGTGGATCTAATTAGGAGAATGCATTAAGTTGCCGTATACCGAATCAGACTTTTTGTCCCACAAGATCAGTATTGTCAGACTGGCAGCAGCTCTTCAGGGTCTTCAGTAGAGGTCTTGCACATCACCCCCTACCTGATCCCTTTAATTGGAGATGCCGGGGAGAGAACCTGGGACCTTCTGCATGCCAAGCAGATGCTCTGCTGTTAAGCCACAGCCCCTGCCCAAAGAAGGGATTTAATATATGGTTAGAGGATTTGGAATTCTGCACGAAGTGACAGTATAGACTGTCAACAGTGGGTATATGGTTGTTAGCCTAATATTTGTGATTTTTACCTAGAATACTGTGAATATATAAATGTGCCTATTAACAACGACGGGTCCTAAGTATGTCTTGTTGGAGGGGGGCAGTTTTTACCAGTTTCCTGCCACTCAATGCAGACCCCCAATTAATATCCACACTGTTCCCGGAGGGTACAACATGTTGCAGGAGGAAGGGGGAGAGACAGAATGTTCACAAGTACTGCTCCACTCACACAAAGTAGTATGCAAGCCAGGAGATCTCTGGACAGCCCTCTCCTCCAACATTTTATCTTCTATGTGTTATATATTGTCTGTCCACCGCCCTGATTTGCAGTCTTACTTGACATATCTATCCCAAGGTCTTATAAAGACACCGATGACAGTTAGCAAGATATCCTGTTGTTGTAACACCAGAATATCATTCGAATTCATATCTTGCAAGTTACCTGCACTAGAGGTACTGCATGAATAAAAACTAAAACAGATAATCTGAAGCTCCACCAATAGTGCTTGTGGCTGACTTGTACTGTTTCAGAGTGCAGGCAACCAAACACATATTTAGATGCTCCCTCTACTTGAAATTTTGCTTACATGTACAAGATCAGCTTGTTAGAGAAAAGTTTATGCTAGTTTATCTATGTCCGTGTCTTTCTTTGAAATGTGAAGAAACATTTAATCTCTGCCTCCTGCAGCCTGCAGTAGCACTGCTATATGAAAAAGGACTTGTGTGTGTTCTGTTTTAGCTCTCAATGTTTCTGGTGTGTTTTATCCCTTCCCTTTGTTTCCACATTCTCAGAATTTTCTTCCATAAAGCTGAATAAACTTTCCCCTACTTCAGATGACCCTGTCCTTGGACTCTGCCATCTTTCTGCAGTACACTCATTTCATTTTTGCCATAGGTATTCTACTAAAAACATGTTTTTGTTTTCTAAAAAAATTTCTAGGTAAAAGATATAGGGGAATATTTCAAGCATCATCTCCTGAAGTCCAGACACAGAGGGGCATTTGAGTTAGCATATGCTGGCTTCGTGAAACTCACTGACGTATTCTCAAGGTAAATGGCAACAACAGTCACTAACTTTGCTATTGTTAATGCTCTTCCTTACATACAGGTACAATTTATCATCAAAAAGTTACCTTATTATTTCCTAGATATTTGGGGCAGGTTCCAGCATTTTAACGATTCCACCCTAATATCCACTTCACGTTGCTCTCTTTCACATTTCTTTTCTTTGTATCTGGAAGCCAGCCTGAAGAAGGAAGCCTTGCAGCACGTCCAAAATATGTGCAGAGCTAGAGCTTGAGTCTCTAAAGGGATAAGAGTCCTGAAAAGCTCAAGAGAAAGGCAGGCGTATTGATATTTTAAATAAAATAAATAAGGGGAGGTCTTTGCATAATTGTGAGGCAGCCACCCAGAAGGCCATTTTCTATGCATATTTTATTGATTAAATGTTCTTCCCACCTTTCTTCAAAAATGTTAAAGACAGTTTACAAGTCTTTAGGAATAAGGGCTAAACTACACATAACAGCAATCTTATGAGTTTAAATGTAGATCTGCCCTACAGTGGGGGATGTAATTTAAAGCACAAAAGAAATACATATGTGAATGTTGAACCAACCCATTGCTCATTGCTTTTTATCTCACAGCTGTTCTACCTCCCAATCTCTTTTTCTCTTAGCTGGATCACTTTGGTACTGGAACTCATATGGGAGAGCAACTATCTCAGGTGGTGGACTATGAGATGAGGAGGATGTGAAGGGTGCTTTACACAACAAGTGATTAAAATATGGAATTCACAGCTAGAGGATGTAGTGATGGCCGCAAACATAAATGGCTTTAAAAGGGGATTCAAATAAGTTTCATGGAGTGTAGGTCTATCAGTGGGAACCTCCTCATTCAGAGGCAGTCACCCTCCGAATCCCAGTGCCAGGAGGCAACGTCAGTGGAAGGCTTAGGTCTCTGTCCTGTTGTTGGACCTCCATAGTGACTGGTTAGCCACTGTGTGAGACAGGATGCTGGACCACTGGGTTCTGCAAGGCTCTTATGGGGGCTCATCACCCACTGCTTTATTTTTTGGGGAAAAGAGGTACTGTTATAGTCACGTGTAATTTGTTCCCAGCTGTTGTTAACATCACAGTAGCATCCTTGTTGCAAACTGTGGGGCAGTGGTGGTTTCTACTGGAGGCCCAGGTGAGTGCTAAACCAAACCTGAATCAAAGCACTGTATGTTTCTCCACCATCTGGATACGGTCTCGCATATAACAGTATGGCCAAGAGGTTGCAATAAGACATAAGTATGATAGGCCCTTTCCCCAGACAGAGTTGGTTGTGTGTCCATATGGAATAGATTATTTTTGATGTCTGGGCATTTACTAAGCATGAAAGAACCTGCTACTAGTTTCTCAAATATGTAAGTGTTGGACAAGGCTAGTAAAATAGTCACGCATCATCCATTTTTTCTCCTCCTTTTGGCCATGAGTACTAAATTTACAGCTTCAAGAAAACACTTGTAATTTTCCTGGGGAACTCTCATTGTTTTCCAATGAATGATGGGCTTATTTAATAGCTTACAAAGATGTACAAAGGAAGACTTATAGACACAAACACTCCAAATATGATACATAATGTTTTATCATTTATTTTTAATTTGTTTTGTATCATAAATGCCAAACAAAGTAAAATGTATTTGGCTACAGTCAGTGCATTCATCAACTCTTAAAATGTCTGGTGTCGTCAGAATAAGTAGGACACCTAATTGCTTCTGCCTTGGAGCAGGAGACTTGAATCATTGGTTATATCACAATGCATGCTATGGATATATGTTTCCTACACCATCATAAAGTGTGATTCTTGCATATGCAGCATGACATAGTGATATAGTCACCAAGAGTATGAGTCCACAACAGTGTTCTCTCTAAGCTGAGTTAGTGTGAGCTAGCTCACAGTTTTTTAACCTTCAGCTCACACATTTTTTTCTTAGCTCAGGAAGGACTGCTCCAGAGCAAAGTAATTTATGCAGTAGCCAAATCACTCGCTCAAAACTTTAATGCCAGCAGCTCACAAAGTAGAATTTTTGCTCACAAGACTCCACAGCTTAGAGGGAGCATTGGTCCACAAATCCCAGTATTTTGCATTTCATCTCAGACACGAACATCTTCTGGCCTGAAATCTAGAACATCTTCTGGCCTGAGACCTCGCTGGATGCTACTCCTATCATCTGGTGTGATTTGGATTATCACCACCATCTGTCGGCTTTACTTGTACACTGTTGCTGTTTTAACTTGGTACTGTATAATTAATCGTTTTAACTCTGTATTGTTACATTATTTTAACTGTTAGCCGCCTTGAGCCAGCATGCCCGGCAAGGCGGGATACAAATAGAAATAATAAATAATAATTAATATATATAAATAAAGTAGCTGGCAAGCCACTGTCACTCAGAAATAGCCCCCCCCCATCTTCAAAATGGGAATATCACTGTCCCACATTATGGCATTGTTGTTTACTCAAAACACTGTTTTATGAATGCTAAATATTTTTATAAGCAAAAATAAGAGGTCCTGCACTTCTGATACTAATTTTTATGTATCTGGAAGTTATTAACAAAAAGACTATATTATTTATAAAATCAATAAATAAGGAAGAGGGGAATTCTAAGCAGGTCTAGACAGAAATAAGTCCCATGTTATTCAGTGCAGGCTAAAGTCCAGGAAGGTGTATTTAGAATTGCAGCTGAAATCTGTTAGATGTACAAAAATCCAAAACAAATGAATTTGTCACAAATAGTGGCCTTTTATAAAGTGTAACAAACATTTTGTACTGTTCTTTTAAAATGTTGACAGTCTGTCTGTCTTTCTAAGGTACGCTTGCTATTATTTAATTCAATGAAAAGCTTTTTATTCAAGTAAGATTTTTTTCTCCTCCATATGCCTGTAGATAAAATGCCATTTTAATTATGTTTGGGCTTTGCCACAAATGTTCTAGTGTAAAATTCAAGTTTAAAGAACATTACTGAATTATTTTTAGCGCACAGTTTGCTTTAGTTGGGACAGAGAGTGCAGCTGTATGAACTGTGGCAAAAGGTGAAGATTATGTGACACATTTATTGTGTTCATTGAAAATGATCAGAGTGGGTATTGTGGCTACATAGGAGACTGTTTTAACTGGCAAGAAGAAAAGCAAATCAAAGGAACCACAAAAACCATTTGCTGAATTGGAATCAAAGTAACTCATGTATTGGCTAACTCTATGATTAAAAAAATAAGATTTTGTGGATTAAGTATGAGAAAATTAGTCATTCATGCATTCTGATATGGGTCAGGAGCCTTAACTTAGGGTAGGACATTCTTAAGCTTTTAATGCCACTCTTGTGCTGCATGCTTGTGTTGTAAAGTTCCATTTCTCTGGTGGTCTAGGGTGGGGCTGTCTTGAACCATTGGGAAGAAGTGCCTCCTTGGAGGTGGCCTTTTTAAATGATTCCTGATGGGAGGGGTGTCTCCCTT
Organism: Gekko japonicus; assembly: GCF_001447785.1. Lineage (NCBI taxonomy): Eukaryota > Metazoa > Chordata > Lepidosauria > Squamata > Gekkonidae > Gekko > Gekko japonicus. The sequence continues at coordinate 525,063 of NW_015165254.1, forward strand.
GTTTCCCAGTTTTGGCCTTGTCCAGCCAGCAGACTGGTCGTTGTTGGCTGTGCTCATTAGAGAGAACAGTGACTCTGTTTTTTCAACAGCCTTTCTTATTTCTCCCTCCTGTTTCTTCTTTAGGAGGTGGGTTGTGCCCTTGCCTCTGGGCCAGGATGAGATGGGATTGCCTCCCATGCAGCTGACCCCCCTCCCCGCACGCTCCAAGGTTCTTATCTTGAGAAGGAGTGGGAAAAGCCACATGGATTCTGTGCTGTTACCGGGAGGTTCCCCAGTTATTCTGGTCCCATTGGCAGAAGTGAAGTATTCACAACAGTGGCAGCAGGCCCCCTCACCTTCCAGATTCATTGCAGCTGGGAGCATTTAGCAAGAAGTAGGTTGAACGTGGTGGCTGATAAGAGTGGGCCACAGGGCACTTCAGAAGTGGTAGGCTGACTCCCCACCAGGAGGAGGAACCTCCCCTTCCCTTTCCTCTTCCCAGATGGCAAAAGATGGGATATATTGCCTCAGCTTAGAGTGATGGTTTGGCTCACCCCACATATCCTCCCCCATCCAGCTAAGAAAGGGAAGAAAGTGAGAAGGTCGTGACAGAAATGGTAGCAGACACAAGCCTCACTGGACAGCTGGCCCTTGCAGAGGTAGGCTGAACCCTGGGGCTGGGTTTTCTTCTTTCTCAATCAGAGAGCCAAACTACCCTACAAGGAAAATGAGAGGATCTGGGGCCTCTCCAGGGCCTGCCTTCTCAGGCAGGGACACCGACTACAATCTCCTCACATGGATAACTGGGGGAAGGGGAGGCATATAGATATAGATGGTTTTCCATTTTTACTGTTCTGGATCTAGAGGGTTTTTCCAGTACAATAGTGCAGTCAGCCTGCACATTTAAGCAAACACAGCATGTAGTTGTAGTCAAGCATAGAACTAGGAAAGCAGAGCAGGTCTTGTTCATTTTCAAAATCTAGCAAAGGAGACAGAGAACAAGAGAAGGCTCCCTGTTCACCGACATGAAGGGATGCCAAGGGAGTGGGGCCATGGCTCAGTGGGTGAACATCTATTTTGCATGCAGAAGATCCCAGGTTCACTCTGAAATCCTTCTTGGCACCACTGGTGAAATTACTGGTTAGCTCAGTGGCCAATCCGGTCGGTACACAGGGGTTTAAGGGGCCAGTCACTGAGGGGCCCATAGAAAATGAAGAGGCCCACTTTAGGGGAATGCATTCTGCTCACCATCACCACCACTCCCACTTGGGGTAGGGTATGCTTGAGTATGTGACTGCCACTCTTATGTTGCAAAGGTCCGTTTTTCTTTCTAAATTTTAGGATCACCTGTTTTTCATGGAAATAACATTTCAGCCAACCCATGGTTGTAGCTGTTGCCAAGTTAAAGGGAGTAGTCTCCTCCACTTTCAGTGTCAATAGTTCTGAATGTTTTTATTACTTTAAGACAACCAAAAGTTTTGCTTGCACAAAAAATGTAGAAGTTAATGGTGACTGAATGAGGTTGTATTACTTCTGGCATCATCAAAGCAGTACTGTGTTGTGGTAGTAGGAATTTGTCAGATTGCATTTCAGTATATTTTTCTCTTTCTGCTGGGCCCAGCAGGATGAAAATTTATGTTTGTCCAAAGATAAGTGCCATAATTTTTCCATTGAGCTTCATGGTAGCCTTGAATACATTTCCTTGTACTGTTTTCTTGTTGAACACTGGTAGCAGTCACAGTGCAGTAGTATATTTTAAGCTTATTTATGTGATGCTCTGAAATTATGGTTTGAAGTGAAAGTCTTAAACTATTGTTATCTTCAATATACATGGCATTTTATAGACTATAAGAGGACAAGTCTCTGTCACAAGGAGTTGGCGATCTAAAATTCTGGGCAAATTGAGATACAGGGCAAAACTTGCTAGGAATACAAGTTCCTATCAAGAGGAAACTATGTTGTTACCCAACTCTTGATTCTTTTAGAATGCACAGGAGATTCCTCTTGGATTATAACAGTGGTTTTTATAAGTGTGGCAAGAGCTGGTAAGTGTTTAGCCTCATTTATAGTGATGGAAGATGAGCATATAGACGGTAAATTGCCTCATGTTTATCTGTCTGAACAAATGGGATATACATCAAAAGACTGTTTGCACCATTTGTTTTGTTTTATATTGCCGTTAGAAAAGGCATTGGAAGAGAGGAGAACCGATGTAAACCACTTTAGGTCCCCACTGGGAAGGAAAGCAAGATATTAATTAATTAATTAAATGTTGTTAACAGAGTTGAATTTTAGGCTGTTACTTATCAGAGTTGGCAGTATAATGAAAAGAAACTAGTTTAGAATAGGACACTTGTAAATATGAGTGTAACCTAGACTTGAACCGGAATTTTTCACTTCTTAAACTAGTTTTTAGCCATTGTGAATTTTATATTTATTTACATGACCTAATTTTAGTCAAAAGAAAACAGTTAAAAAAGGCTTCAGTTTAAATTTATTTAAATACAAATGATCACTTTCCAAAATTAACCAACAGAGATTTCAAAGATCCAGAAACACAAAGATCTTCTTCATGGTCTCTGTGCATCACACCTCTGGGTTATAGTGCGCCTGCGCTGACCCTGATCGGTATTTTGGAAGGCAAAAGTGATTTTTCGCTCCTGCTACCCAGTCACGTGCTGGGCTCCAATGCACATGACTAGAGGGAGGGCAGAAAGATCCCGCCAGTTCTCTTCTGACCGCTGTGCTGGTAGGACCTCTACACCTCAGTCGGTAAAGTTTGTTGGCTTTAGGCCTTCTTTCTCTTCTTACCTCGATTAGTTAGTTAAGGAAAGTTATTTAGTTAGTTTTTCAGTTTGGACTATCTCTGCCTCCGTGGAGACACTCTCTCCCCCTCCCTCCGGTCTATGGCCATGAGGTGGGGTTTCTTTAAGCGGTGCTGGACTTGTGGCAGAAAAATTGCCCCCTCTGACGGACACTCTCTTTGTCTCCTGTGCCTCGGAGAATCGCAACGTGTTGACTCTTGCTCCCACTGTTCCAAGTTCTCCAAACAGACCAGGAAAAATCGGGCAGTGAGACTCTGTGTGGCGCTAATGGAAGCAGCTCTGTCCGATGGCGTCTTCATCACAAGACACATCTGGACACGCTTCGTGTCAACGCTTGCATCGGAATCGGCGGCCACTCTGTCTTCAACATCGGCCCTGATGGACGCTGAAAAATCGGTGCCCAAGCACCTGATTCAGGCGCAACAGTCCAAAGCCCATAACCCTTCCAAGAACCCAAGATCCGAAAGGAGGGCAAGGACATTAGACTCAGCAAGCATAAGAAACAGAAGAAAGGCTCTCTTGATAAAGCATCGAGTCCTCACTGAACTGAGACTGCCACTTAGTCTAGAATCACTTCGCTTGCCTCATTGAGTCGAGGACAATCACAAGGTGCACTTCGGTCACCTTTATTTCGCCCCAACCAATCCATCGACTCCGATCAGGAGCTGGATTTGACTCCGATACCCCGATCTCCTGGTATCAAGAGCCTTCATCGGGAACAAGGGACCCATCCCGTCATCCCCTCACCACCCTTCAGGCCCAGTCGTCAGCACCGAAACAATTCCCGGAACCAACGGAGCTACTGCCTTTGACACCAATCCTCCAGATGTCGTTTTCTGAACCTTCTGACCGCTCCAGCTCTTCTGA
>NW_015165254.1:528745-537302 GCF_001447785.1 Gekko japonicus
GCTCTGCCGATGCCCAGTCGGGCGAGGAGAGTCCACACCCACCATTGCAACCGTCCCCACCGCAACAGGTCGAGGACGATCTACCCATTTCTACCCAGTTTTGCATGATTACCCTGCAATCCATTCTACCTCTCGTCCCAAGAAACGGTTGGTTTGCATCCATTGATCTACAGGATGCGTATTTCCAGATTATAATTTGGCTGCAGCATCACCGCTTTCTCCACTTTGCGATAGGGGCAGACCATTACCAATACAGAGTCCTTCCTTTTGGTCTCTGCACTGCTCCACCTGTCTTTACCAAGGTGATGGTGGTTGTGGCCGCAGAACTTTACAAGTAGGGGATTGTCCTCTATCCGTACATCGTCGATTGGCTTCTCGTAGCCCTGCCCAGACCTCAACTTCTAGAAGATCTTCACACCTCGCTAGCTCTCTTGCACAACTTGGGACTTTGTGTCAATCTCCTGAAGTCCCTCTTAGAACCTGCCCAAGTTCTACAATTCCTCAGAGCCTGTCTCAATACCAAACACGAGATGGTGTTTCTCCCCGAAACCCGAGCACGGTCCATCATCTCTCTAGCTATGGCCTTTCTCAAACATCCAGTGCAGACAGCTCATTCCATCATGAAGCTTTTGGGACTTTTTGCTTTGACAGTCTTCATTGTCCCATACGCTCGATTTCGTTTGCAGTCCGTACAACTTTGGTTCTTCCGCTCCTTTCGTCTTCAACAACATCCTCTAGACTGCCTCCTTTGCATCCTGACGGATGTCCTTCTCACATTCAGGCATCCAGCTCTGGAGGTTCTTCTGTTGACAGATGCCTCCATCTGGGGTTGGGGAGCCCAGTGTGGGACTCTTATGGTGAGAGGGACTTGGTCACATTGAGAGACTATCCTCCTTGCTTAAAATTCTATTGATTTCAGTTCTAAGAATGGTAAAGAAAACCGTCTTGGCATTTAAGGTGAAATAGTAACTTTGGCGCCAGTCTGGTATAGTGGTGAGAGTGTGGGACTAGGACCTCGGAAACCCTGGGCTGAATTTCCACACTGCTATGGAAGTTTGCTGGGTGACCTTCGTCCAGTCACACACACTCAGCCAACTACTTCACAGGGAGGAAATAGGAATGATGTAAGTCACTTTGGGTCCCTATTGGGGGAAAAGGCTGGGTATAAATTAAATTAAATAAAATTCGTGGGCACTCAATGAAACTCATGGGCACTCAATGAAATTGCTGAGGAGTTGGGTTAGAACAGATAAAAGGAAGTACTTCTTCACCCAAAGAGTGATTAACACATGGAATTCACTGCCACAGGAGGTGGTAGAGGCTACAAGCATGGACGGCTTCAAGAGGGAATTGGAGAAACATATGGAGCAGAGATCCATCAGTGGCTATTAGCCACAAGGTATAGATAGGAACTCTGGGGCAAGTGATGCTCTGTATTCTTGGTGCTTTGAGGGGGCAACAGTGGGAGAGTTTCTAGTGTCCTGGCCCCACTGATGGACTTTCTGATGGCACCTGGTATTTTTGGCCACTGTGTGACAGTGTTAGACTGGATGGGCCATTGGCCTGATCCAACATTGGCTTCTCTTATGTTCCTAAATTCGAGGAGTAAACTCTCAGTAACTTAATTACCATGTGGTAGAGAGAAATAGGAAGCTTTATATAGTAAAAGCACTTGTCTGCAATAGCTGTTTTGATGTACTGTGCTCCCAACTGAATGCATCTTCATGTTTGTTGCTCTCTGAAGCCCAATGCAGACAAGATGCTGATACCCTGCAAACATTGCTTTGGAAATCAGGAAACAAATGCTCCTTTCCCCCCTCCCTTCTATTGTGAAATTCACTCCTTTCTTTGCATGGCAACCTTAGGCCTGGTGTAGGGTTACTTCTGTACTCCTGCTAGCCATGTTTCACATCTTATAACAAAATTTGATACCAGAGTTTGTAATGGTTTTGCAAACTTGACAAAGAGGGAATCACCTGACAGGCTTGTTTTTGCAAGTGTTCTCAAATGAATGGATTCAGGCTGCTTGAATCACAAATAGATTGACTTGTAATTCAAGCAGTGGGTTGATGTCTTTCCCTTAAGAAAACTGACTCTAGGGAGGCGGCTCTGCAGAGAAGCCGTTGTGGTGGCACTGGCAAGCTGCCACTGCTGGTTTTTAATAGGTGTGCTGAGAAGGTGTAGGCATGGCAGTGTACTGCTTTAAAAACCCTTGTGTTAATTTTCATGCAAATGTTGTAGCAAGCCTAGCCATACTGAACCAGAAGTATTGCAGCAGAGGTGCTCCAGTGCAGGTGTGCACTGAATTTAATGTCGGTATCACCCTGTCTGTTCAATACTGCTTTATGGGTGCTTACATTGAGTAGTGTTTTCTGAAATGACTGAAGTCTCTCATGAAGTATGAATCACAGGTGCGTTTATTGGTCCATCTACATGTATCAGCAAGTGTTGTGTATTGTTGTGCCTAGTGATACTTATGCTGGAAAGAAGAATGTGTGGGAGCCCAAAGAGGACATGATTTAATAAAAAATAAAACAATGGTATTGCTCTGTTCATGAAACATGTTGAATGCCAAGAACAGATTTTTGTGCCTGGCAATGATAACACTGTCAATATAATATCTTTGTGATGTTTTCTCAGTTTATATATCTTAGGACCAAGCTAGACATTACAATTTTCATGGCTTTGATTTCAGACCATCACTCTTGTGTCGCATTGCTGGGAACTTGTTTTTCTTAGTATACGGGGCACTGATTGAGACTGGGATCATGATATGAGAAGAGAAGGAGCTTCAGCCTTCCTCTTTGGACCATATTCCTGACTTGAAATGGGTCCAGGGGCACTATTTGCCCCATGGTGCAAATGTGTAGCCCATCAGTGCACATGAACACCACCCGTGAGTCAGATAACACCTCCTGAGCTGTTTTGTGTTGGGGAACCCCCCCCCCTTTCATGGTCTCTATCCAAATCAGGACCTACCATGCGTTGGAAATAAATTCCCAGCAGCATGATGTGTGACAGACAGTTGGGTTAGTGAATCCAAACCCAAGCCATGAGAAATCATAATGTCTAGTTTCGCCGTTAGATAAAGAAGAATACAGTCTCTGATCTTATTCCCCGCAAAATTCTTTTCCCTAAATTTAGTAACACTGATCTCTTTTGAATTCCTCTCATCTATATTCATTTTCTCAAGAAAATACAAATTCAAGTTTGTTAAATGTTTTGTGTCTTCCTTTTCATGATTCTGTTTTCAATTACGAAGGTTCATTTGTTCTTGTATGCTTCTGTAGGTGTGAAAATGAGAGTCTACACAAGCTTCCACAGCAGTGGCTATATAATGTACTAGAAGAAATTAAATCTAGCAACCCTGCATCTAGACTTTGTGCCACTAGACGCAGTGCTGGGATTCCATTCTACATTCAGGTACCTACCATAGATGTAATTTTTATCTAAATATTTCCTCATTGTGTCTTTTGTGGGAAAAAAACAGGATACAATTTCTGATGAAATACAGATCTTCTTTTGTTTGGGCAATGTGCTTATTCTAGTTGATGGTGCTTGTCTTTTTTAGTTCAAAGGTAGACTAAGGAACAAATTCTGGACGTGTTTACAAGTTACAATTTACATATTTGCAATCCCCAAAACCATCATTTGGGATTATACAGAACATAAATGAAGCAAAAAGTTGGAAAAGCACAGAGCTGTTGAGTGGCATTTCCTGAGGACAGGAACACTGTAGTGGATTTATGCATCACTATGGACGATGCCAGTTGCTTTTTTTGCAAGGCTGCAAGTGAAACCGCTTCAAGGGAAATTTGGCTTTTCTGATCATACAGCTGCTGCTACAACTACTGTTACTGTTTATTATTAATAATAGTATTAATAACAGACTCTGAGCCATTTTATGAACGGTAAAATTGATGATGAGATAAGAAATATAAAATACAGAAAGAATATTGGAGCTCAATATTAGAACCATAAAGAACGAATCTGTTGCAGAGAGCACTGGGCAAACTGACAAAAGGGCAAGGATTTCTTTGAACTGTGTATGCCTTTGTATTTCTGCCAGGCATTTAGAGAAGTTAGATTAATTTTTATTTTAAGAAAGATGATTGTGTTTGGGGAAATATCTTGTGTTCCCTGTCACCTGGAAAGTTCAGAGTGAATGCATGGTGAGGTGGGTTAAGGGGGGATGTCCGATCAAAACTCTCCGTTACAAAGTAACCTGGATAAATTAGAGGTGGCGCCAGACTGCACTACGCCTGTTGTCAGATCGCAGCCAGAGAGACCTAAAAATTGAAGTGAGCTGTCCCAATACCCAGTTAGAACATAGATATGGAGCAATGTATGTTTGCCAGTTCAGAACTTCAAAATCTGTTGAATGTGTTTCAGGGATCAAAAGGAAATGTGGACTAAGGAGACAAGACTGTGCACACTTAGTCAAGTCAGTCTGTTTCATATTTCTGCTTACTGACAAGTGCTGGAGTCTCTTAATCAAGGGTGCCTAACTAACCAGAAAAGGTTTAGAAGAAGAAGAAGAGACTGGATTTATACCCCGGCCTTCACTACCCAAAGGAGAAAAATGTCTGACTAAACAGAACCACAGAGGCTGAATGTGTTAAATAAACAAGAATAAAAGTCTACATGCCTATGAGGATGGCAACTCAGTGGGGACCTACTTCTGAGCAAATATGCATAGGACCTAGCTTTTTTCAAAAAAAGAAAAAGAAAGCAAAGCAGAGCTGCTTGGATTGCAGATAGATTTAAAATGTTCTGCCTGAAGGAATACAACCAAGTAGAATGTACATGTGATTTTTCTTGATGCATGTGTCTGTGAGTAAAATGCCTCCTTGTCAATATTTGCATAATTCGAAGCCGAGTTTGATTTTCTCTATAAAATTTGAATATTTGTTTTTCACAGTTGCATAATTTTCCGCTCACAGAAGAACTGTTTTTACACCTACCGATAGGATGTTCAACAAGATCAGTGAAACATATCCAGAGATATACTTTCTTTTGCTCAAAAAATTGTGCAACCTTTGTAGAACATTCATGTGATAGCAGCGTTTAAATTCTTGTGCAAGTATTTGTGTAACAGTGCTAGTGTGTTTAGCTGTTGTAGATTTTCTGGGTTGGATGGCCATGGTCTTGGCATTGTGGGACCTGACTTTTCACCAGTAGCTGTGACTGGCATCCTCAGAGGTATAACACAGAAAGACGGAGTATTCTCTGTGTCTAGGTGAGAAGAAAAATGGTAGGCAGGTAATTTATATCTACTCAGGAAGGTGGGGTAGGGCTGAGTCATTATCTTGTAGGAGTTCCCCAGGCTGTGAAACATGCTAATGGAGGAGCTTTCCTGAGGAGGTTCTTTTGCATATGGATTGGCTGTTAACATTCTAATCTTATCTGTAGTGCTATTGTCAGATGTAGAGCCTTTTGTGTTTTTCAGGACAGGAAACCATGCCCTATTTATTTTTAAACTCTCTTCTTTCCTGTTGAAATTGTGTTTATTTATGAATTTCAATGGCTTCCCTGTGTAATCTGACATGGTAATTGGATGTGTTGTCAAGCCTTTCAGTGTCTTGGAACAAAATACTGTGTCCTGTTTGAGTTAGGCTATGTTCAGCCAGTCTTGATTTTTCGGGTTGACCAAGTCTGCAGTGTTTTTCATGTTCTTTTATTCTTGTCTGAATGCTACGCTGTGTGGTCCTGATGTAAACCTGTCCACGACTGCATTTGTGCTAGTGCTAGTGTCTGTTATTGCTCGCAAGCTCCTGGGTCTACCCAAAACAAATTACAGTTAATAAAATGAAAATCCATTATGAGACTTGAGAGCCTTTCTAGTGTGTCTTGAATGGGTTGGATTCAAAGGGACGTGGCCTACAGTGAGACAGGGCAGGCAGGCAGCAAAGGTATGCTCTGCAAGTGAAGCTTGCAGTGTTTTGAGTCCATTCCATTGTATTTTGCTGTGTGACATTAGCATTTGCATTACTGATTCCCCATGTAAAATGTTCCTGGGAATGTAGTAGATGTCTCCAGATTATGCTGACTGTGATGAGTCACCCAATTAGTTTCAATGCAGAGTAGGAATTTGAACCTCAGCTTAGCAAATTCTAGTCTCATACTAAACACTATTCAACCCTGTTTCTCTCTTCTGTGTTTCTCTTTTTTATTACCAAAGGGATGAGGACTTGAACAGAAATTGCCTTAAAACTAGTGAAATATGAGCAGCCTCTGGTTGCTGAACCAGTTCATTTTCACATCACCTATCCCCCAAAATTGTGTCAGAAGTAGTAGTGCAGTTCTTTTCATGTTGTTTGTTGTTAACTTGTGTTCTACTTCCTAGTTTCTTTAGTACCTTTAAGAGGAGAGGTTGTAGCATGTCATCCCCTCTTTCCACCCTGTGTCTTCTTTGTCCTTCATCATTGCCAGTTCTTTTTCCTTTTAATAAACTATAACACTAATTTTATACCTAGGTTCCTGTTCTCCATAATGACCTGACTGTATGTGGGGGAGGGGTGCCTCAGTTTGCACAATTTAACTGTTTAACAGTTTTTGTGGAAGTTGTTTCAGTGTTCACCCATCATACGTGAATGTCAAAATATTCATTATTCTTCTTTGTTTGAAATAGGCCCGCAATAGTTCACAGTCCAAAGATGACAACAGTGGTTGTCTGGGAAGTGTGCAAAGACTGGGACAATGAAGCACAAAATTAAATTATAAAGAATACAGGGATGACCATATTTTCTTTTTTTTCTGGGGACTTGGTCTATTGCTTACTTCTCTGTGGATATATTACTCTCATTGCTCACCCCTGTTCCAATACCTGTCTGTTTAATTCTGCTTTTTCTCTCCTGTTTTCTGTTCTCTTTGGCTGTTCATCTGGATAAAACCTTTTCAACAAACTATGGTTCTGGATTGGGTTTTTAATGTAAAAGTAATGTAATGTAAAACCTGCGATTTGTAGCTGAGGCTTCACATCCCTCATTTGTGTTGTGTGGGAGTCTGTTTGATGCAGATGTATGTTGAATCTTGAAATGAACTGGTTAGAATCTGTTTGCAAAAGAGCTCAGTGCACAACACCGGCTGGTGACCCTGGGCCCTAAGGAGGCCAGGCTTACAGCAACTAGGGCCAGGTCCTTTTCAGTGGCGGCTCCTATCTGGTGGAATGACCTCCCAGAGGAGATCAGGGCCCTGCGAGACATTCTGCAGTTCCACAGGGCCTGTAAGATGGAGCTCTTCCGCCAGGCATATGAGTAGGAGCCGCCACTGCTATTACACCACCAGAGGACTGTGTAACACCCAATTGTGGCCTTAACCCTCCCCTCTGCTATGCAAAATGTGGGGAGTTCTTTATTCTTGCATCCTGATGGAATTGAATTTTAACTGCTTTTATCTATTTTATGTATCGTATTCACTTTGTGCTTGTGGAAGTCGCCCTGAGCCCATTCACGGGAAGGGTGGGGTATAAATGCAATGAAATAAATAAATAAATAACTTATCTGTTTTTGTTTTTTGAAAAAATTCTAGGCTTTGCTAGCTTCAGAACCAAAGAAGGGTAAAGCGGGATTGCTAAAAATGACATTGGAAGAGTTAATGTCTTTGGCTTCACCTTCAGACACACCACAGAGCACTATCCCACAGGTAAGAAGTGAAATATACATCTTGAATCGATAGGCTAAGTCTGCAAAATCACTTTTGGTGGCGTGTTGCAGAATAGAATGTAGGCTAGCCCAAGAGAAATTGGTGTTTCTGGGGAGAAGGAGGATAGCGGCGCAGCATACGGGTGGAGTGGGGCTTTGCTCTGTCCCGCCCGAACCTCTACGGCTCTTTCTGAGCCTCCCGAGAGTCGGGAGAGCTTGGCCAGTCCTCCCGAAGAGAGGGCTGGAGCATGGGGCATGGGGCGTCTTTCTTGGCCCTCCCCATTTTTCGGCACACGGAGGGGTGACCGGGAACAGCCCCGAAGCGGGAAGAACATGGCGTCCGCCATGCTCGGACAAGCTGCAGCCATCCGGACTTGTTTTTAATCAACACGAGGTGGAAATTCAACACGACATCATAGAACGGGAAGAAAACGTGAGTCAAAATATAAGTAAAATCCCCAAATGGAAAGTCCACAGTATGGGTGAGACACGGCCGAGAAAATAAAGGGACTTAAAGTTGTGCTGCTATTCGGAGGGGAGAAGAATTGGAGCTCTAATACCTTCGTATTTTTGGTGGACTGGGTCTTAGTAATAAGGATATAAATGGAAGAAAAGGATTGATGAACAATTTGTAACGAAGGAGAACTTTATGTTTTTGAAAACTGAGTGCTGAATTGAGTAAGAGGTTGAAAATGCAGGGAGAGACGGTAATGGAGGAGACAGACGAGAATGTGGTGTTGTGCGACTTGAATATTGAACAGTTTCTTACTGTTTTGAAAGAAGCAGTTAAAGAGGAATGTAAACAGGCATGTGCAGAAATTTTGAGAAAATTAGAGGCTAGATAGGAAGAAACGGGAAAAAACGAAGAGTGGAAACAAGCCAGTTTGAGTGAAAGCCCAGGTGACTGTAGTAAG
>NW_015165254.1:537754-551599 GCF_001447785.1 Gekko japonicus
TGGGGGAAAATATTTAAAAAGGGGTAATACGATGAATAAATTGATAACCAAAGGAGGATATTTGAAAAAACAATATGATAAGTCTGTTGTAGGGATTCATATTTAATTATTTGTGCAAAAATTTATTTGTGTGCATAGGTCTCAGAAAGGTCTCGTATTAATAACAAACTATGATTAATTAGTTACAAATCTGTAAGATTAGATTACAGTGTTAAAGGGGTAGACCCATAGGAATTGTATGTTTATAAATGAGGATGATTTATAGGAAATGTATGTTTATAGTTAATCCAGCAGTAGATAAAAGATAAAATTATTTAGTATGGGTTATAGGGTTAGTTAGAGCGTGAAATTTAGTTAAGATAGGGTATATGTTCTAAAGGTAATGCAAATTGGGTTACAGTACTTGATATAAATTGTTAGTAAGGTTGAGAATAAGAAATGAATTTCTATTGAAGTACGTTATTTGAGTGATGTGATGCTTTATGTTGTTGGAAAGGGGAAATATTTGGTTTTCTGTTATATGTAGGGTGTGTGTGGTGGTGGTGTGTAGATGCGTGATGTTTAAAGGTGTGGAAAATAATAAAAAGTATTCCAAAAAAAAAAAGAAATTGGTGTTTCTGCATCAGATTCAGCCTGAGCCAAAGGTAGTACTAACCTGTGAAATTCACTGTCATAAGATGTGATGATAAACTCCCAGTGGCTGTTGCCCATATATGCTAAGAATGGAAGTTCCGTGCTCAAAGTCTATTCTAAGTTTTAGGAGCTGGAGAAAACCAGAGGGAATGACTGTCACTATCTTCCCCTGCTTGTGGACTTTCCTGGAGTACCTTGGTGTTCATTGCATGGGTGTAGAATGCTGGGCTACATAGATGTTTGGTCTGATCATGCGGGTCTATAGTAGCTGTTTTCATCTTAACCATTTATTTATTTAAAACTTTTGCATCTTCTTCGTGGTCTCTGTGCATCACACCCATGGGATTATGCGCCTGCGCTGATCCGAATTGGTGGTATGCAAAACTCACAAAGGGATCTTCGCGCCTCTCCTCCAGGCATGTGCAGGAACCCCACTGCGCATGCCCATGGAGGAGGGGCACGGACATCCTGCCAGTTCTCTTCTGACCGTTGCGCTGTTAACAGCTTGTTTCTGCTAGTCGGTGAAGAAGCGTTTTTTCTCTCACAAGGGATAATCAAACAGTATCTTTCTTCATTTATTTTATTTTTCTTCTTTATTAACTAAAAAAAAAGAACTTTTTGTTGCGGGTTGCTGCTGCTTGACAGGCCCAGGGAATGTGCCATCTTCTTAACCAAATCTCCATATGAAGAGAGATCCTCAGAAGGCAAGATCGGCAGGTTGTCCAATACCGTAGCCTTTGGGGAAGGACCCTCAGGTGACTCAAGATGTTCGGAACCTTCAGTGTCCATATCAGAGACATAGGATCTTGAAGGTGATGCCAGTGCCGCCGGGGTATCCAGTATCGGGGGAACTTTTGGTGGCAAGGCAGGGGTGGAACGGAGAGGAGAGGGTGGATGACAAGGTTCCTCTGGGGCTTTGGATTGCGACACGGAAGGCTTGGCTTTATGGTGGGGAGAGTGTGAACGATGTGATCCACAGTCCCAGTCCGACTGTGGCCTAGGCGTCAGCCATGGCATCGATGCTGCCATCGGACAGGATGTAAACCAACAAGGCATGTGCCCCCTACGATCCCACGGTACCGGTGGGTCAAAGTAGGTCGGAGAGTGCAGCCTCAATTCCCGTCTAGGCGAGTACATGAGCATGGGCCTGGAACGACGGTAATTTAGGCACTCCTCGGGTCGATATCGATACTCCTGGTCCCTGACATATCTTTTCTTCCTAAGGTGGTCTCCGAATTTCACCTAGCCTCAGAAATCTTATTGCCTAATTTCTTCCTTAACCCAGATGATAGATAAGAGCGACTCCTCCACACTCTAGATGTTAGAAGAGCGCTGCTTTTTTACCTAAATAGGACACGTCCGAGTAGGAGGGACAATCATTTATTTGTCTCCTACTCTAGTCACTCTGCAGGGCTAAAGATTTCAGCACAACGTCTCTCCAAATGGATTGTCAAGACTATTAAGCTGTGCTACCAGTTGGCTAAGTGCCCATTGCCCTTGCCTGTGTGAGCGCACTCTACAAGATCCATGGCTGCATCCACAGCCTTCTTGAAGGGTGCTTCCCTGTCGGTGATCTGTGGGGCGATGACATGGTCTACTCCGAACACCTTCATCAACCACTACGCTGTTGATGTTCATGAGCGCCACAGAGTGGACCTGGGTCATCTAGTCCTTTCATCGGCAGAGCATTGAATGGCGACAGCTCCCACCTCCAGTTGAGCCACTGCTTTTCAATCTCCCATGGGTGTGATGCACAGAGACCATGAAAAAGATAAACAGGTTGCTTACCTGTAACTGATGTTCTTCGAGTGGTCATCTGTGCAAGATGCATTTCTGCACCAAGAAGGAGCTGCCATCCTCATGAGAGAAGCACACAGGGTCTTCTTTGCTTGTACATCACTGCTTGCCTTCTTGTGCTGACTTTGCTCTAGCTTGGAGGGAATAGTGGAACCTCTCCTCCTGAATCTGCTTTCTTCTTGAGCTTGGTGTGGTTAACATTTGTAGCTCAGCAGACTATAATACAGACACCCACAGACTAGAAAGCAAACAGTTTATTGCCCTGCCTCGCTAGGGATGATGCCACTACGTTCAGGGATATGGTGTGACTAATTTTGTCTATTTTGTCCACAATTTTTAACACGCCATAATGTCGAAGATAATAATATATTATTGAAAAGGTCAGTGTTTTTAATATTATAAAGTGGAACTCAATATCCAGATAGGCTCTAGTCCTGTTGCAACGGTATGAGGGTGTATCTGTCCAAGAAACACTTTCTTTTGTGTGTGTCTGTTTTCAACTTGTATGTTCTCTCAGATGGAAAAAATTAAGATACATATGGTAAAGTAGAATATAGTGCTGCCATTTGCAGCTGTCTCTTTTTAGTATTAGATATATTTGAAATTTTGCTTTTGGAAAAGTAAAACGTGATTCCATTTGAAAAATTGGGGAGGGGGTGGTTCTTGTTACAAAATTTTGGGTCCCCCCCCCAGGTGCTCATAGCTTAACTCTGAATTACTATGTGTAGTCTTGTTTTCCCATATTTAAGAAGATTAACTCCGACTTGAAAAGAAATTTTAGATGAATAGCCATTTTACTCTGTTAAAGCAAATATAAAAATGAGTTTTAATGATTAAGTTTAATGATTAACAGGATTATTATGTCATATGTCTCATGGTCTAATTCTTGCATCTGATTACAGGCACTAGTCCTGAAAGCTTTTGCTACAATAAAACTGTTAGTAGAGTGTTAGAAGAGTCCTTTATTGTTATGTTGTTGTTGTTTTTTTAATAAAGATAAGAGCGGGTGAGAAATGAAAAAGATGGCAAGTATATGTAGCAGGCAAATTACTTCAGCTGTTTAGTTTTTAAAAGGTACACTGAGAGGGGAGAGGATACAATAGAACTCTTTAATTGAGCATATCCTGTACATAGGATAATGAGAAGATGCAGAAGCTCTTTAAATTCAAGACAAGGGTGGATAAAATCATGTTACATTTGTTAATAAAGCAGTACTGAAAATAGAGTACAAGGTATCAGGTGTAAAATAATAACTTACGTCAGAATAGTTCTGTGTACACAGAATAGAACTGTGATGTACACAAGATAGATCAATTTTTGGTGGGCCACCTGCCAGTGTGTTGGTCCCTTAGAAAGAATACTGGAGTCAATAGAGTTTTATCATGACCAAGCAAGGGAGCTTCCAAGAGCACTTTCTCATGATCAGTTATGACAGATGAGTTATTCCTCAAATGGTAATAGATCGTGAATATATATTCTTGCATTGTTGCCATTAGTGAACTACAGAGATTCTAGAAAAAATAGATCAATCAAGAACTGTTGCAGACCTACCACTTGGTATAAGTCCTGATGGATATTAGGGTGTGTTGAGAGGTCTGGCCTGAAGTTGGTTCCTTTTGATCATTTTCTTGAGGTGTTTTTAATTTCTTCTTCCAAACTTTCTTTGTCCAGAAGTTTCCAGGCACTCAATTATCTACTTAGCTCCAGTGTTGAATAAAATTCACTTGTGATTGGGCTTGGTGTTCTGCCGCCGTTCTAGTATTTATTTCCAACAAAACTAATCAGCCTGTATTTACAATTTTTCTTCCCAGGTTCATGCTTTAAATATCTTAAGAGCTTTGTTCAAGGATACCCGTTTAGGAGAAAATATCATTCCTTATGTGGCAGATGGAATGCAAGCAGCAATATTAGGTTTTACTTCTTCAATCTGGGCTGTAAGTTGATGCTTAACTTTTAGCATATTAAGGTGAAAAGCCACATGTTAATGATGGTAACCAGAGCATTGATTATGTTTCTCAATAACATTATAATGCCTGATTGAGTTTTTATTAATTCTTTTTAACGACTTATATGGAATGCATGCTGTCCACTGAGCATACTAGAATGGGGAAAATGCTATAAAACAACCTACAGGAGCCCTGACATTTGGCTCTTGGTGTTCTGTTGCAATGACTAACTTTTTATTTGGTTTTTATTTTTATTTGGTTTCCAACAATGAAGGCTGAACACTTATCTGGGTTAAAAGAATAATAAGCTGACATGGGAACCAGCTTTTAGTCACTAGACTTTAAAAGTTTAATCAAAAGAAAATAAGTAAAACATTTCTTGGTATCAGGCCAATTAGAATAAATTATTGTTAGCGATTTTTAAATTCCAGTCTTTGGAAACAGAAATAAAAATAGATGCTTAAAGATGCTAACAGTTTCTCTCATTTATTCTTGGCAGCAAATATCTCAGCATGATGCGTGAAATTTTAGTATGTGTGTATATACCTAATGTAGTTCTGGAATCTGTGCATCTTTAATCAGTAATTTAATCAGTTAATTTAATTCAGTTTTCACGGATCTTGAAACATATGTGTTGAAGTTCCGTTATTTGTATTTATTTGTAATGTAGTTCAGTGGCCCTTAGGATTTATTTGCCTCAGTTTACAGAAAATCTTCAATTCTGTATCTTTTTCGGGTCTCCTGTGTCCATAAATTTAAGTACTCACTGGCTTAATATTTTATATACAAGAAACCTTTGTTCATCTAAGTCGCAGATTTCTGTTTTCCATAAATTCCATATACCATCACAGATTATCCTTATCTTTTGTACAGCCCTCTCGGACTTTTTAAAAAAGTTATGCTGTAATTAATTTACATTTTATATAAACAGCTTTTCCTTAATTAGCCATGTAGAAATCCCTCCCTTTTTTACATCCTCTGTTTAATTACTCTTTTAGTAACAATTTGGTATATAGAATGTTGACAGACAGGAAAAACTAAAACACTGTTTAATCAATCTTTTTGTTGCTTGACACATTAGGTGAGAAATTCATCTACTCTCCTCTTTAGTACATTAATTACAAGAATATTTGGAGTTAAGAGAGGGAAGGATGAGAACTCAAAAAAAAACAGGTAAGCTCCTTTTGGTATAAGCATTATTCCATGTAAAATATAATCATGGCAAGAACAATCATTTACTTGCATGTATGGATGGGTATGAAACATAAAGTTACCAAAGTATTTTTAGACTAAAAACCAGTCCCAGAAAAAAGGATCTATTCTAGGCAACAAGTATTAATTTTTTTTAATGAAATCGTAGACCGGGGTCCTCAAGCTTTTTGAGTCTGTGGCCACCGAATTCTGACATAGGGTGATGGGTGCAACCACAAAATGACTGCTGCAAGTAGTAGAACTAACCACAAAATGGCTGCTGTGGGAGGCAGAGCCAGCCACAAAATGTTAGGGAGTGAAGTTTTGCATAACTATGATAGTAGTAGTTCAACATTTCAGGCAGAAGCTCTTTAACAGAATGCCTTTTAATATGCCGTTTAAAAATATTTTCTTGCATACATACAAAATAAGTACACACATTGAACTAGGTAAGAAACCTGGAGGCAGTCCTCCAAGCCTGGAGAAAAATCTCCCATCAGTGGGGCAGTGATCCACTGATTTAAGTGTCCATAGATGGTGTGGCGAAACGGGGACCCGCCCTCAGCCATATTGTGGCTTGCAAGCCCCTGTTTTCGCCTGTCTACTCTGTCTGGTGGGACTATTTCCCTTCCTTAGTTACTGTCACCACTCACTGTATTTACACCGCCTTCCTAGAGGGACAGTGAGACCCCTCTGGCTGATTCCCTAACCTGGGAAAGTGGGTACCTCAATGTTTGGGCGCCCCCTGGAGAGTTGGTAACCTCTCCGATTTGGGCCCATTTGGGTTCCCTGACATCCCTTTGCCTCTGGCAACGTGCTGAGCAGGGAGGACTATGGGGTCAAGTCATAAGAACAAGAAGGAGGAGGAGGGGGGGGGGGAGGAGGTGGAGGGGGGGGTGTTATAACTAAAAAAAAAAAGACATAACTGGATTTTGTCGTTTTTAATAATATACACCTATGCTGAAGTGATTTTACTTTTTGCTACCCATGGACAACCAAAGTAGATGGCGAGAGAAAGAAAGGGTAATGCCTCACCATGCTGCTGCCCCCCTCTTAAATTTGCTATTGCACATGCCTCATTATCTTAATCGTGTCTAGTTTCAGTTCATGGATTCTTGAGGAATGAATAGTATGTGTGAGCCTTGTATTTGCATTCTTGCAATTTAAGAATTGTTTTGTAGCTATTCTTTTATTTTGAAGTTGTAGCAAGGATCTCTGCTTGGGAATGTCTACCAAGCTTTGTTTATCTGTGTAAGCAACTGAGTCACTTTTGTAATGAACACCACTAGATGTCTCTCTCGATGCGTGATTTTGTTGCAGAATAATCCCTGCCTACCTAGTGCAGCTACATGAAATTTGCCTTTCCTTAAGGCATCCTTTGTTGCCAATATATATGTTCTTGTGTTTGGATTACGGTCAAATACATTTTATGTAACTTTTTGGATCGTTTAAAATGAGCCAACATTTTCAAACTGGGAAGCCTGAAGGTAGGAACCTTTTCATAAACGTGGAACTTGTTTTCACAGATGTTGTGTTGGTGTACCTTTCATGCCTCCTGTCTTAACTGGCAACCATGGATTTCTTTTAAAAATTAGGCCATATGGGCAGGTGTCATAAGTATGAATAGGAAGCCTGATCTCCTAGACTGTGTGGTGGTGAGGGAAGCCTTGTTCAGTCTTATATGGTTTGTTTCATATTATTTAAAGGATAACACTAATACATTTCTTATTTCTATATCCAAAGCTGAAGATTTTGATGAGGGTGACAAAGAATAAAGAACATCTTCCCTAACTACCATAGAATCAGCTTATGTTGTATTTACTTGTTCGTTTCAGTCATATATAAGTATACAATCATGTGTATTTGTGCCAGAAAGTTAGTTTCAGTCATGTATATTTGTTGGCCTGGCAAACGCAGGAAAAGAGACCATGGCGGCTTTCAGGAAAGCGAAAGAGGAAACAGGGGGAGGGGAAAATGTGATACTCCTGAAAGTCCTTGTGGGTTGTTCCCTCCGCCCCGTATGAACCATAAGAAATGACATAAAGTCCGATTAATTTTGGCTAACAGTTCATACTTGCCAGTAAAAAAAAGTCATTTCTGATTTCAAAGAGTAATTAACACATGGAATTCACTGCCACAGAAGTCCTTTTTTACTAGCAAGTATGAACTGTTAGCCAAAATTAATTGGACTTTATGTCATTTCTTATGGTTCATAATTAATTTTGGCTAACAGTTCATACTTGCCAGTAAAAAAAAGTCATTTCTGATTTCAAAGAGTAATTAACACATGGAATTCACTGCCACAGAAGTCCTTTTTTACTAGCAAGTATGAACTGTTAGCCAAAATTAATTGGACTTTATGTCATTTCTTATGGTTCATACGGGGCGGAGGGAACAACCCACAAGGACATCAAATAGGGATGGATAAACATATGGAGCAGAGGTCCATGAGTGGCTATTAGCCACAATATATAGATGGAACACTACGTCTGGGGCAGTGATGCTCTGTATTCTTGGTGCTTGAGGGGCAACAGTTGGGAGGGCTTTTGGAGTTCTGACTCCACTGGTGGACCTCCTGATGGCACCTGGTATTTTTGGCCACTGTGACAGAGTGTTGGACTGGATGGGCCATTAGCCTGATCCAACATGGCTTCTCCTATGTTCTTGCGATTTTTCTAAATATCCACATTCCATAACGTTTTAAAAAACATTTTGATACAAGTACATTTCCAGATTCTTGAAACAGTGCCAAATCTGGGATGAAGCAAAGATATTTGTTAGTCATTTATATACTTTCTTTCCTTTGCAGTTGCAAGGGGTGGATCATTGAGAACCAGGATGGAAAGATTGATTAGCTGTTCCATAAATTGTAATGAAATTATACCTTTTTGAACATAGTTGATGCATTTCTGTTAGAATGTGATAAGCTTTTACTCATGAAAATTTATACCCTGGATTATTTGTTGGCCGTTAGAGTACTACTGGCATTGAATTTTGTTTTACTACTACAGATTAACATGGCTACCAACCTGAAACTTTCATTCCTTAAGTTATATTTATTCGTTTGTTTATTTACAAAATTTACATGCTGCTTTTTTGCCCATTGAGGGCAACCAAGGCATCTAACTCATTTATTTTTATTTATTTATTTATTGCAATTTATATCCTGCCCTACCCTCACATCAAAAACATAAAACAACAGAGAAAATTTTTTAAAATATCACACACACAGTTACAATTAAAATTAAATCAATAAGCTAAAACAATAGGTTGAGGATTCTAGCTAAACAATGTGGCATTTGGTGTCCTTCAGAGTATGCAGGCCCCACAATAGAGGGCGATAAATCAAGATGGAATGAATCAGTTGCCTGTTGCGCCAGTAATATGAGGTGCCATGGCATTCGAAACAGAGGAGGCTGGTGTTATTCAACATCCACTGCCTCAACCGAACGCCCAGTGGAACAGCTCTGTTTTACAGGCCCCACCAATCAGCCGAAGGGCCCTTTATATTGCAGGAGGAGAGGGAGAGGGCTATGCGCCACTCCCTGCTTCTTCTCAAAAGCATTTAAAGGATGCCTTTAAATGTTTTTGGGAAGTAGCAGGGGGGCTTTAAGGAAGGGATTGGAGCCCCCAATGGCCACACCATAGCTACAGGTCAATAGGGGACTAGTTGCCTGACCAGCCTAAGATGATAAAAGGCTGACCTGGCAACATTGGTGACCTGCGCCTCCATAGAAAGCGAGGCGTCCAGAGGCACTCCTAGACTCTTCACCAGTGGCTCCCCGCCAAGGCTGGGAGTCGGATTCCCAACCTCATCCCCCCATGACTCAGGAACAGGATCTCTGTCTTAGCTGGATTTAGTTTCAGCTGGCTTAGTTTCAGCCAATCAGCCACAGCCTCTAAAACCTTGGCCAGATTATCCGGAGTGGATTCTGGCTATCCATCCATTAACAGATACAGCTGGGTATCATCAGCATACTGATGACAGCCCAACGCAACCTCCTAGATTAACTGGGCAAGGGGCCACATGTAAATGTTAAATAACACAGGGGAGAGGATTGCCCCTTACGGGATGCCACATACCATAGGGTGACATGGTGAAACCCTATCCACAAGCAACATTCTGAAACGTATCATTAAAGCAATTATAAAAACACTTTAAGCCAACTCTAAAATACTTATTAAGAGCACAAGAAAAGTAATTCAGGCTTGGGGAAGGAAGGGGGGATCACTGAGGGAATGCCAGACAAACCAAAAAAGACTTTACCCTCTGGCGGAAGACAGTGACGGATGAGGACAGACTAATACCCATGGGAAGAGAGTTTCGTATTTAATGCTGTGACTGAGAAGGCCCTAATTTCAGAAAGGTGGTGGGGGCATCCAAAGCAGGCCCTTGGAAGGTAACCTTGGAGATGAGTTAGATTTGTATGAGAGTAGGCAGTCCTTTAGGTATGTTTGCCCGAAACCGTATTGAGCTTTAAACATCAACACCATCACCTTGAATTGTGCCTGGAAATAGATTGGGAGCAAGAACTGGAGTGATATGGTCTGTTCAGCCCACTCCCATCAGTATCTTATCCACATCTTTGCACTGAATACACTGAAAAATACCTCTAAGAACTGGACAAGTCAGTACCCTGGCACCCTCTGACATTGTCGCTGCTGCTATAGAGTCCAAATCAGTATGGATGCAGTATGGTGGCAAAAAAATATTGGGGCTTTTTTGCTGCTACAGAGTAGGCTTTAAAATCAGCTTTAGCCCATGTCTTATCAGATCCATCCCAATTCTTCCTTCACTTTCACTCTAGCTTGCCCCCCTTTTTATTGTCCACAGCCCCTCAGTAAACCAGTGGGCTACCCGAGAGAGGTTATCTGGGAGTAATTGTGTCAGTTTCCCAGGTCGTTTCCTCATTTTCAAAAATAACACATTTTTTGCCTCTATCAAGTCCAGTTGGTGCCTGAAAAATCTTTGAAAATGTAGTTAAAAATCATGTGAAATAAAAACAGAGGCTTGGATCCAGCAGAGAGACTTTGAAAGATGAAGAAGTTCTGTGACTTTCTCTCTTCCCCTCACTGCATCTTGAAATGCTGCTTGGGCTACAGTGTGTGTGTGTGTGGGGGGGGGGAGTTAAGGAAGTCATGGTCTGCCTGCCTAAGTC
This sequence comes from Gekko japonicus, assembly GCF_001447785.1. Taxonomy (NCBI): domain Eukaryota; kingdom Metazoa; phylum Chordata; class Lepidosauria; order Squamata; family Gekkonidae; genus Gekko; species Gekko japonicus. Next base: position 548,481 of record NW_015165254.1, read on the forward strand.
CTGTCACCCATGGTAACATCAGTGTTGGATCCAGCTGAGGATTTTTGGTTTCTTTTTGTTTGTGTCTTTTTTTCACACCCTCTAGTAGGAAAATTGCTATTCTTTTATCTTTTAACATAGCTTCTTTTCACACATTTAGTTGTTGTTAGTTGTAAAAAAGTAAATGTGATAAACATTAGCCTGAAGACTCTTGCTTCATAACTTGTCAAAGATCTGTGGTTAGCTGTGGCTCTTTGTTCATACTTAGTGGAAAATTGAGGTTAGTTCCTGAGTGACATGTCATGTGCAGTATTTTAGTGAAATTTGTGGAATGGAGTTTGTAAAATGCGAGTAATTATGTGTGCTTTTGGACTGTCAATAGCTATTAAAGAATGGTGATGGAGAAAATTGCCAGAACTATTGAACATCTGTACCAACAGGATTTACTTACACTGTCCTGAAATGTGCTTATTGTCGGTTTAGTGCTTTTGGAAGATATGACGATTGTTCATTTACTGGCATGTTGAGTTTATACCTCACTGAATTTCCACTAAGGCCTTAGTACCGACCAGGAAGTGTGTTCTGGCATGGACTTGAACTGTATTCCTCCTGGCAATAAAGATTCTGTAGAGCTCAGCCACCTGTTTTGCAGCAGCATGCCTTCAACCACAGCCTCAACCAGTTTTTTATTCCCAACTTTATATTTGTTCTGCCTTTCCCCCCTCTCTATTTTTTAAAAAGCTGTATATTAATAGTAATCTAATTTTCTTTCAAAAGTATATGAAATTAAAATTAAAATTAAGACAGTTACAATAGAAGCTATGTGAATGTTTCTTCTCTGCTCTGGGTGGTACTAATTTGAAACAAAACTCTGATGTTTGTGAATTTAGAGTAGTCCTCCCTGCTAAGGAATGGCATACATCACTGGTAGAGTATTCTACCACTGTAATGGAAAGAACACAAATGGTTGCAAAGGCTGAAATATATTCAGCTTCTATTCATGAATCTATAATATTTGATATGCATATAAAAGTTATTGTGCAAGGACATTGATAGGCATTTTAGAAGTGAGAACTGTGTATATGTTTATTTTAAGACTTCTTGGAATGAGACTTTTCACCATGCCTCAAAATATCTGCCCTTCCCCCCATGGTTTATGCTGTAGTGTTCTGAAGAATTTCAAAGCCTGTTGTGTTTGGATCAATCCTGATAAAAAGTATTATGCTGCTGCTGTTGTTTAGGGATTTGTTTTCTAACGAACCTGCGATCTTATAACATTTGTTGATATTTGAGTATATCTCAAGCCCCAATAACATTTCATGCAAGGGCAGGAATCAGCTAACCAGGGCTATTTTTGAGCCAGAAGGCCCCGGAACGGTGTTTCGTCTGGCTTCCAAGCCCACCCCTCCCTGCTCCGCTCCTCCCCTCCCTTGTTCTGGCCTCTCCCTCATTATTTTTCTACAAAAAAGAGCCCTGAGAGACATATAGATACATATCCCGATATCAGAATATTACACATTTCCCCCTTCCCATCAACCAAGACCTGATCAGGCAACATGAGGCCCGCCTACGTGTATGTTAAAGATGATGTTTTATGGACTGTGCCACCACCCGCCTGTAGGTTGCACGAGGGAAGCCGCTCAGCACTCCCCTCCAGAGGCGGATGGGGGCGTGTTTGCCACCTGCCGCCGGGATAGGAGAAGCCTTGTGCAGGTGCACAGCGGCAGCTCCTTGCCTGATCTCGCCCGCTGTGCCGTCAAGAGAAGCCGGCTCCTGAGGCTCTTTCCCGACACCATTGGCTGGGAGGGGGGGCAGGCAGGACAAGATGAAGTGGGCACTGGCCTTGCTGCTGTTGGTGGGGCTGGACTGGGCCTCGGCCCAGCTGGGTGGGCTGCCACCGGCCAAGAAGCTGTGCATGGCCTATGCCATGGGGTGCAGACCGCACAGGGGTGCAGAGAAACCAGAGCCTGTCTGTGGGGTGGCCGCACTGTGCTCCCTCTGAAAAGGCGCCCGTTTCGCAGACCGTGGCCCTTCCTCCGGATGCCTGGGCAGGGCTGGGGCCATCTTGCCTTGAAAAGGGGGGTTGGTCGCCCTAGCCATTGAAACTTGATGGCCAAAAAAAAGCAAACAAGCAAAAGGGGGGAGGGGAGACTGGGCAGGCGCCTTTGACAAATACTCATTTTTATGTTCTGTGGGCCTGATCTTCTAGGCTCAGGAGTGCAGGAGCGCCACTGTTTCGCAGAGCGCTGGGCGCCACAGGGGCTCTGTTTTACATGCTGCAGAGAGCAAGTTCGCCTAGGAACGCAGGGCAAGTACATGACCGAGAGCTACGTCTGTCCGGAGTTAAGGCTTTTAGGTGAAAACTCCAGGGCTTGGATGGGGGGGGAATGAGAAGGAAGTCACTCTGCGCATGGTCAGAGGTGCCCTTTTAAACAGCTGGGGGAAAGACAGGCTTTAGTCTTGGCGCGTGGAATCGCCAGACAGTTCAAGGCCTGTGGTGCTCTGCATGTTTTACCATGTTAAAGGTCTCATTGCAGTCTGTGGGATGGCCCACCCATTTTCGTATTCTTTCCATTATAATATTCTGCTGTTCCATTTTTTCCTTTTTGTCTTTACTGTTCAATGATATTAATAGTCCTCTCATTACCGCTTTGTAGGTATCCCAGACTGTTTTTATCTGTGTTCCTTTATTTAAATTCATTTGAAAAAAATATTTAGTCTCTTTGCTTATTGTGTCTATAACTGTTTGCTGATCCAATAGGTTTTCGTTCAATCTCCATCTAAATTTTCTTTTCCCTTCTTTAGATACCCATAAAATTGGATTATGATCTGAATTTATCTTTGGCATAATTTCCACTTTTTGTCTTTTTAAGGCAATGTCACTAGTCGTCCATATCATGTCAATTCTGGAAAAAGAATCATGTCTGTTAGAATAAAAAGTGAAATCTTTAGCTGTAGGATTCCATTTCCTCCATACATCCTCCAAATTTTCTTGTTTGACCAACTTAAAAAACGCTTTTGGTAACTTTCCTATTCTTTCATCAGGTTTCTTAGATTTCCGGTCCAATTTGTTATTGATCGTACCATTAAAGTCTCCTACTAGTATAGTCTGGTCATAGGTCAGTTGGTCCAATTCCTGG
>NW_015165254.1:552565-625737 GCF_001447785.1 Gekko japonicus
TATATTGGACCTCCTCCAGGTTTTCCGTTTGTTTTCCCAATCCTTGAATGGCCTCCATCATCCTTTTTTCCATGGCCTCCATTGCTGCTTGCCACTCCTGTTTATCTTTAGCTTTAGCCATCTTCGGGCTCGACCACATCGCTGCTCTCTGTCTCTTTCTTAGTTCCGTTGTTAACAATTGTCGCAAATCCACCAACTTTAAATTCAATTTCAATTACACAGTCCAATTGTCCTTTTTTCAATTAGCAGAATCGCTCTATTTTCTTTTTCCAAATGTAAAAACCAAGCTTAAAATTTCAATTTTAAAAATTAGTCCTCCCAAAAATGTCGGGCGCTTCGACTCAATGGTTTTTTAGTGTAGAGTAGTCCCCTTTTGATTTTCACCTCTCACTTCCTGTCCGTCCGCTTTTTGCTTCCCCCTGGAGACTTCCGGTGTTCCTCTTCTTTCTTCCCCCACTTTTTTCCGGTCCGGCCCTTTACCTTTCGATCTTCTTCCGGTCCTCTGTGTTCCCGCCAGTCTGATCCTCTGCGTCTCCTTCGATCTCCTTCCGCGTTTTAAAGCTCCTCCCGGAACACCGCCTTGTTGTTTTACTGCAGCACCTCCCCGTTCTCGCAATCTCTCGCCTTTTAACATGAGTTTCAGTCTTTTATGACCAAGTTTTATTCAGGTACAAGCTCTCCCTCCAGGTAAACAGCAGGCCCTGCATTCACTTGACGGGGAAAGGGGAAGCCGTGAGGCTTGGGGAGTGGGCGGAGGAGGACCTGCACACCAGTATTTTGTAGGGCGTCATGCAGCACATTGGACTTTGAACGAGCCTGTCAGCCTTTTTATGTTGCCCTTCGAAGAACCTGAAGAGCAGCGTGGGTGGTTCCAGTCTTCCCCCAGTTCACTTCACTTGCACAGCAATTTTGTGAGGTGGCTTAGGCAGAGAGACTTTGACTTGGCCAAGTCGGCTTCCTTGCTGAGCAGGTGTTTAAACCCCGCCCTGGTTTCACGGCCTGTACGGCTCCTCTCACACTGCGTGAAATATGAAGGGGGGGGAGAAGAATAGAAAGTGTTGTGTAAGGAATATTGACAGATAGGAAGGCCTTGATGATAGAAAGAACGATGGGGGGGAGTTGATGGGAGAAGAAGTATAGGCTCCTCTGTAGGAAGATACCACCTGGTAGGGAGAACAGGGATGCCAGCTTTGATAAGGTAAGGCAGCATCAGTATGGTAGGGGTTTCCATGGTGGGGTGAAGTTCCACGGAGATGAAGAGGGAATGTGCAGAGGATCATACACAGAAGGACCTAATTGTAAGAATCTGGTGATATTTTTAACTTTCTTTTATAGTGAGTAAGATAAGGTTCCTTTACTTGGTGCTGAAAACTGCACAGTGTATTGCTCTGCCACAATTGGACCTGTCCGATAGGTGTTGCTCTGTGTTCTGCGTTTTTCATTCAGACCTGCACTTCAGTCCCAAAGTTGTTGTCTTACTCAGGGAAGTATCATGTAATTTGCACCTCTAAGTATTATAAGAAAGTTTGTGTGGAATTTATGAATGTAAGGTGTGGTTGGTGATGGATCCACAAACCTAGGAATTGGAAACTTTTTAAAATAAATAATGTTTTTATTGGTTTTGTCAACACTGTTCTGACAACAAACAAGGTAAACGGAATAAGAAGCAGGGGTCATTTCCTGCAGGAGCGCACAGGAGCGGAGCTCCGGCAGTAAAGAGCCCAGGGGGTGGGCACATGCAACAAGCCCCACACCCTGCTCCCAGCAGCCCTCAGTCAGAGCAGGAAGCAGCCAGGTAAGTTGCAGAGCCCCCCCACTGGCCCCCTGGCCCAAAACAGTCCCGTGGCACCTTTATGACCAAGTTTTATTCAGGTACAAGCTCTCCCTCCTCTGCGAGGACAGATCTGCATGTCCCCCCCCCCCACTAGCTAGCCATCCAAAACAGTCCAGTGGAGCCTGAGCAGTGGGTGTTGCCTTCTGACCCCGGTGATGTCATGGGGTGTGGCATATGCAAATGAGTTATGCTAATGAGCTCCTGCACCTCTTTTTCTACGAAATGACCCCTGATAAGAAGCAAAAGGTGTGTGTGGCTGGATGACCACACTTCTGGTAACATGGGGTATGGCCTAATAGGCTAATGAGCTGCGCTGTCAGTGGTGTGGCCTATTATGCTAATGGGTTCCTATTGAATAACCATTTCCTGCTGGATAAAAGAGCCCTGCAGTTAACCAGTCTGAATTGTAAGCAGTATGAGAGGCTTTTTGTTTCTGTTCTGCAGTTTGGATGCAAGCCAGTGATAGTGTCTTCTTATGGGCTGCCTCAAGATCTTACAAATAGAGATTTTGTTTTTTGACTGGTACAAGTAAATGCCTAGTTTAGTGAAGGGATATTAATAGTTCGGTCATACAGTACCCCTGATGTAATGTAGTTAAGTTACTAATGCTGATGTCCCCTCTGTAAAAACAATGCATTGGCCAGAACCTGAAGAGCTGCTTTAGATGCTTAACCCCTAATATTCATTTCCCCCCCGTCATATTAGCCCTATTCACAAGTGACTGAATGCACGTAATCTGTGTACAGTATACACTTGATTGTTCTTTATACGTCTGTTGAATAATACTCGTGTTACATTCACCGCATATACAGCTGAACTAGTGATTTAAATCCCACATTTATCCACGTATTGGTTCACAGTTTCATTTTTAAAGGGAATGTGCATTGGCTCTTACAAACCGGATGCTGGGATGTACGCACATTCACTGTAGTATGTGAACAGGGATATCGTAAATTGCTTTGAAAGTCCTATCAGATTCAAAAGCAGCCACCCATGTGGCTTATTTGTGGGGAAGGGAGGACTGTTCCACATAAAGAAACCTCCTTGAGAACTAGTTTTAAGGTCCTTTTGTACCCTGGATATTGTTTTCACTGTTCTGTTTATTCAACCGACTCTTTCTATGATTTCACCTAGTTCTGTGTTTGTAGCCCCACTAGTATTTGTTAAGTGAATCTACAAATAATTTTGTGGTACAAAGGATTCCCAGTCTTGGATTTTGTTTTGTTTTTGGTAGGCAAAAATTGTATTCCTCCCATTTTTAAAAATAATTATTTGGGTTTCTGACATATGCAGAAAATTTTCTGTTCTGAGTAGGGTTGCCAAGTCCATCTTCCACCCCCAGCGGGTGACTTTGGGGGCGTTCCTGGAGGGGTCAGGGCATCCCCGACGTGATGACGTCACGTTGGGGACGTCCCCCCCCCGTGCGCCAGATCTCCAGAAACGGCAGCTCCCTGCACTTAAAGGAGCTAAGGAGCTGGCATTTCCCTTTTAAATGCAACCCCCCCAAAACGGGGGACCCCTGGCAAACCGGGGGGGTTGGCAACCCTAGTTCTAAGTTTTATGTTAAAGTATTTCTGTTTCTGAGTGCTAAAACATGACTGTTCCAAAAGTGTGTTGTTTGATAGTAGAGTTGTGGTATCCTTCAAGGCAGTAATTGAATGTATTAAATCAGATGAGAAAGTTTGAGATGTTCAGGAAACTCCTTAAACAGTGAATGAATGCAAGTGTCAGATGTGAAGCAGATATATTGTTAAATACTGTGCTAGTCAATAACCATTTTAATAAAGATTGATTGATTGTTAAATACTTTAGCTTTATTGTTGTGATTTTTCAGTCCTTCTGCATTCACCAATGACTTTATCTTGAGTTTTTAAAAATGGTCGTGCAGTATCTGATGCATTTTCCCCTCAGTCACTGATTTTCATAAGAAGTGCTGGCTCTCTGCAGCTGTTCTTCTCATGCGTAAATACACAAAGGTATCATAAATAGCAAACTAACAGGTATTGAGAGACTAGGGCATAAAAGAGATCAAAGCAAACAGACCATGAAGTCATTTCAAAATCTTGGCTGACTGCTCTTGTAAATAAGAGTGCTTCTAAAGCAGAAAGCATTCAACTACTGTATTTATATAGGCCTTGATTGACAGTTCAGTTATTAAGTTCATAAAAACCCAGGCAACGTAAACTAATAGGAATGTTTGCTCTAGCAGTTTCTATCTAAAAGAAAATGAAAACCCAGGTATAATCTCTTGTTCTCTGTTTCTCTAAAGTATTTATTTTAGAACTATGCAGCATAAAGGAATGTTTTCCTAAGTCAATGAACTTAAGTTATGTTGGTTGCTTTCTGGAATTTAAGTATGTTGTTATAATTCCTTGCAAAACAAATGCCACATTTGTGATGCTTAATGGTCCTTCTAGTTCCCTTGTCCCTCTTTTTCTCAATATAATTAATCTAAATTGTACTTCTGAACTTGCATGAGAAGAAGATGGAAATATTTGTTCCTACGGTGGGTTTTTTTTACAAGAAGTATTCTATACTTCTTTATACTAATACTTTATACTAAAAATTGCTGTTATTTAAACCCAGTCTGGGCAAACCTGAAATGGCTGGGTTTGTTTACTTCTCCAGTGCAATCCTGTGCACAGTTACTCCAGGCTAAATCTGCTGATTTCAGTAGGCTTAGATTGGACTCTTCATAGGGTTATATTGTTGATCTCAGTCAAGTCATTCTAGACAAGATATCCATTCCCACAGTCCTAAAAACTGGATCTACATCTTTACACCACTGGTTAAATGCTTCTTCAAGGCTGGTGACATACCATATTCTGGAATGTTTACATCAGAAATCAATTGGTGTATGGAATGTTTTGACAAGCATTTGCTTTTAGTTTCATCCCTCATGCTCCTGGTAAAGACTTTCACATGTTTCTTGTAGACATGCACAAGCTTTTCACAGAATTGTAGGCTCTGATGGCTCCCATCAAAGAGAATTGATGGGAAGGGGCTTTGAGATGGGATCATGAATATCAAATCAGTTTACATCTCATTCCTTTTGAGAGACATGTGAATTGGGGCTCTTTAAGGTTCTTTCTTTTGGACTTCCAAATGAAAAAAATCCATTTTAGTACATTCATCATTCTTTGATGACTTTAAGATGTTAATGAGCCCTCACAGGATATCACCAAAAGTTGAACTTTAGTGACACAGTACCATCCTAAGCACAATATTCTTCCAATGAAAACTATTTATGCATTTAGTTGAGAATCATTAAATTATTTGAGTTCATCAGATGATGTATATTCCTGTGTGAAACAGCCTAGAGCTTTTGTTCAGTGGCTAAACTTGTTGCTGAGTATCTCTCCTCACTCACAAAAAAGTGTTACCACTACATTTTCCTTTTTGGATTAGCTGTGTACTCAAGTCCCAATAAGTTCTCCTTAGTTGAAAGTATTCTTTTACTGAAACATCAATAACTAATGGCCTACAGATGCTGTAGGGAACAGTGAATATTCCTTTAAACAAACAGAGAGCCCATTTGCAATAAACACTCCAATGATTCTTTTTTCATACGTGGCCTTTTAGCACTCTGATTTTAAGCTGGAGTATTTGTTTTGACAGAGCTCTGCTTTCTTAACTCCCTGGCACCACAATTTGATGCATCCTTAACAGGTAATGAATGTTTTGCCAGGAAAAATGCAACTCCCAGTCTGGAAAGATAAAAGCAATATCAACATTAGTATTGCCGGCACAAGAAAATGGACAAGTTGGTGAAATTTACTTTTATTTAGAGCTGACTAAGTTGAACATTCAGATTGATTAATATACCATGTTTATATCAGTTATACTATTGGAAGTTAAAATAATGTAGCCTGTTAATTTTTTTAAAAGCAGAACTCCAGGTCATAGTTGCATAGATGGGATTCCACTTCTGTTTTTGCCAAGTTCTATACTCTATAGCATACCCAGGGGTCATTTGGGGGGAGGACGCGGGGGGACGCCATCCCTCCGGGTGAGGTGCGGGAGGGCGGGGCCTGGAGCTCCCTGCTGGTGCCCGCTGAAGGTCGCCGCCGGCTGTGGGGAGGACACACTTCCGGTGATGTCAGGGGGTGTGGCATATGCTAATGAGTTATGCTAATGAGTCCCCCTAGCACTTTTTCTACGAAATGACCCCTGAGCATACCTAAGACTAGGGCTATTTTTGGGCAGGAACGTCTGGCTTCAGAGTTGGCCGGGGGGGGGGGGGACACTCTCTGCCCCCCCCCGGTGACTCTGAGGCGGGTCTGTCTAAGGGTCAGCTTGCCCAGCCAAGGGGGGACTTGCCTGGGCTTCCCACAGCCGTGGGGCACCCAGGCAAGCCAAGGGAAGGCCTATAATGCTAATGAGTTCCTGCTGGGCTTTTTCTACAAAAAAAAGCCCTGCTTAAGACTAGTATGTTGTTTGTGGTACATCACTTGCTTCTGGTAAGCCGGGGCCCAGACTCACCCAGGGTCCTATTTTTGGCACTGTGGGGAGGGGGGAGATTGAGGATGGTCATGGCGGTCCTTGCTGGGTGGAGGGGATTGGCTGGTGGTGAGCACGGGAAGCTGGGGCCTGCCCACTCCGACACCGGCCCTATCAGTGGGTGTCTCGGGGGCAGGGGCGCCCTGGCTGCTATTTAGGGTGCCACCCCTCCCCTGCTTGCCGTCTTTTTGGTGTCAGTTTGGTGTCAGTGCATGCAGTTTTGTTTCACAACTTGGTGGTATCAGCATGGGGCCAGATCCATTATCAGGAAAGCTGCCCTGCGTGCCCATTTTCCTGAGTGTGGGGATTCCCATAAGGGATCTTGGTGTGAGGGTCAAGTGGGGGCATGACCAGGGGATATGTTCCAGCGTTTTATGTGTTATATTTTAAAGGATTGTTATTTGAAGTAATTTATGCTAATGATAGGTTTTTAACTGTATTTAATTGTATTTATGATTGTTGTAAATAACCCTGAGCCCGCCTTGGCGGGGAGGGTGGGGTATAAATAAAATAAATAAATTACCTTCACACTCAGGTGGCAGGGGATACCACCTTGAGGTGTCCACCCATGTGGGATCCAGGGACCTGTCATCCCAAGGTTTCCAGCGGATCATCGACTGGCAGGCGGGTTAGTCGATGAACAGGATTCAATACCCCATGCTGTGCAAAAGCATACTACAGCTGTAGCCAATAAAGTTGCGGCCAATTTTATTCCACTTTTCTGAAAACTGTGTGCGTGTATGTTATTTCAACTGAAGCTATAAACGGGGTTAGTATTTAGTTTGGTATAGAGGAACTCTTTGCCTTCGGCACCCATCTCACCCCTCTCCTTGGCTCTAGGGCCGGAAGCTTTGTCTGCATTTTCCCCATATCCTGTAATTTCAATACAGAAAGTTACAATATGTGATCCTATGCAATGATTGTGTAACAGAAAAGTTTAGTGAAGAGGCTCAATATGTGTTTGAAGATATTTAAATGCAAGTAATTATATATTGCATGCATGGAAAAATGAAGTAGTGAAATACAAAGGAAGAATTGAAATACAAGCACAAAATCCTCTTCTATTCATACTGTGTAAAAATGTAGGATATGCCAGTAATACTAGTCTCCTTAATTCTTTGCAGTGTTTGTGCATAATTGAATGGCTAGGACGTAGCAGAAGCTCAGTCCTGTGCTTTGGCAATGACATAGACAATGGCTTAAAATCACACTTATTCCATTCAATGTAATTGATAAATGCTCCCATGAAAACTGGAAGGTATTCATTGTGGGTATGTGGAAAGTAATTGAGGGTGTGAGCTGTCACATCCCTTCTTCCATCACTGTCTAAGGCATTGGTCTTCTAAGTCAGCCTTTATTGGCATATATCAGTAGAACAAAGTCATTATAAAAGTATACAAGTAGGACACTGTATTACAAAGACATTGAATAGAATAATATGTTACATCTGTACTTTTTCTTGGCGTAGCAGCATGGCGGATTGAATGAATTTAGCCGCTTTCTCAGTTACTTCAACAGAGGATCATTCAAAAGTTTGTAAACTTTATGGGAATCTGAAAAACCCATCATGTTGGACAATACAGCATTTAGATATTTAGAGTGTACAAGAGTGGACCCGCAAGAAACTTGCGGGAAGGAGGCATTCCCCCACCTTTGCTTCCTTCTCTCTCCCCCTCCCCCTTTCTTTCTCTCCCCAAGCCAATCTCTCCTTTTTCTTTACAGCCCTCCACCAAGTCGATCTCTCTCTCCCCCGGCAAGCCATCCCCATTCTTTCTCCCTCCCAAGCAAATACCCCAATCTTTCTCTTTCCCCCCCAAGCCAATTACCCCCTTCTTTCTCCCCTCCTTTCCCCCTAACATTGAGCCCGGCAGGAGGGGCAGTGCCTGGGAGGCTGAACCAGTGCAGGCTCAGCCATAAATCCACCCACCACTCTCCGTCCCTCTTTGCTCCCGGCTTCCCAAAAGCAGAAAAGCCTGCGAAGGCCTCGTCGCTAGGAAAGCCGTTGCTAAGGGCAGTCACATGCTCAGAACAGTCACTTTCCAAGGGGAGGGAGGGGGAGAGAAAGCTCCTTGCCGTTGGTAAGTCCTTTCTCTGCGCGTGAGCAGAAAAAGCTGTTGTACTTTTGGGGGGATTTAAATATCCCCCGTATCCTTTTAAAAAGTTTTTAGATTTTTCTGCACACCTGGGAGGTGCCCCAAATGTGCAGGATGATCTCTTTTCCCTCCATGTGCCCCTGATCTGCGGAAATAAGTATCCGCATGCAGGGGACCATGTTGGGAATTAGATATATAGATATTTACATAAAAGTGACAGTGCACCAAAACTGTAAGACCGTCTCAACACATCCAGATTCACAAGGGCATATCATTGGTCTTCTCTATGCTGGATAGTGTAGGAAATCAGGGCACATTCATTGTCCTCTAGTCCGACAGATTTTATCTGCATCTGTTGATGTGGAAGAGGTTCCTGGACTGAGTCCATGTTCTTGCTTGTATGAGGAGTGAAACAAAGAAAGGCCTGACAGACTTATCTTCACCTGAACCCTCACCCTATCCTGTCCTCCACCTTGTTATGCAGAAGTAAATAATTAAATTTTGTAAGAAATATTAATTTATTTTTATTTAATTAAGCATGTATATCTCACTTTTTTATTCTCACAAAATAAATGCAAAAATACAGTTTAAACAAAGATACACACTATGATGCTCCAGTATCCTGGGCTGGTTTCATTGGGTACTATGGCTTACTCAGCTCCATGCATTAATAGCCAAAGTCCAAAAGCCCTTGGGCTCTTGCCCTTCAGCTCATGTCAAAGACTTCCATCTATGGCCACACCCATAACAGAGAAGCACCAGATGCTCAGCCTGGATCTCATTCAGGAGCGAAGATGTTCTCAGTCTCCCTCTGCTACATCATTTTGCAATCACTGGTAAGTTCCTAGCAGCTACTGCTGCTGCTAGAAATCTTCCTTTCCCCAGTCTGAGGGTTGTTTAACAATCAATCCTATATAGAACTTTCTTCCTGCTGGCTACTGCAGATCTCCTTCCTTTCCCCCAATCTGAAGTTGTTTGAAATGTGTGAAGGGTGAACTTGCTGGGCCAGGCCCTAATAAATCAACTTAAAATACCAGTCACAGAACAGATCCTTATGAGGCGCACTGTTTACCTCTTTTCCTTGTGAAAACTGTCTATGTATTTCAGTCCTTTGGTAAACAGTGGAAAAGAGAACAAACAATAATCAGTAAATGCTTCCTCTTGTCCCATGATTGTTGAATTTCCTTAGGAGCTTTTTGAAAACTCATACACACCCGCTCACCCCATCAAAATGCATCTTGACACCTTCACAGCATGTGACACATTTTCTATGTGCTTAACAGGTCTCACTTTCTATTCATTTACCTGGGGGAAAATATGATATGAATTTGACATCCTTTAATGGGAATTGTATGCCTGAATTAATATTTGTGTGTGCCATCTCAGAATGTTTGAAAAGATTCACAGAACTGTGCATGAATTTTAAATACTTTTTTTTAAAAAGAAAAACTATTTTTGTCCTTGCTGAAATAATACATTCTTAATTGTAGTGCCCAGCATTGATGTTGAGATTTCAGTTACAAAGAATGAAATGTTAAGCTGTTCAAATGGTGGTGGGCATATGCAGGAAACATGAAGTGTAGCTGCATGAGAAAGGAACATAAGGAGAAGCACGGACGAAAATTGAGATAAAGTGATAAGACTATTTTAAGCAGGTTTTCTAAACAATTTTGGAGGCAGTATAAATCTTATGACCTATTCAGGATCAGTTTAAATGGATATGTTTTCTAAGCTTTAATTAAATAATGTTACAGTGCCAAAATCTGCATCTGAATATTGTCACTAACTATTTGTTCTGTCACTCAGTCTTCTCTCTAGTTTCTGTATCTAACAACCTTTGTATATAAAACTTAATTGGCCTTCTAAATCATTTGTGGTAATTCTGGGTTATTTCAGTCCAGATTGTTTTGTTGTGTTGCTATTTAAAATGCTACTTGAAGTATCTTTTCCTTGTGTGGAAAACCATATGTTAGTAATTTTTTTAAACGTTTTATTTATTAATTTTCATGCATCATTAATTTGCTACTATACATACATACTAGAGTCATTTATCCGTTTTCCATTTGATAGCCAGCAAGACTGGGGAGCCTTGGATTTATATCTCTCCTCAGCCATAAAGTTTACTGGGTGATCTTATGATGGTCACCAAGCTCTCTGTCTCATCTCTCTTATAAGGTTGCTATGAGGATAATCTGTGATAACCCCATTTATGCCTTCATAAGAACATAAGGAGCTGCGGTGGCTCAAGTGGTTAAGGCGCTGAACTGCAGGCGGTGGAAGGTCAGTAGTTCAGCAGTTTGAGCCCCGGGTGCGGCATGATGGAGTGAGCTCCCATCTCTAGTTCCAGCTCCTGCCAACCTAGCAGTTCGAAAGCAAGAAATTGCAAGTAGATAAATAGGTACCACTTTGGTGGGAAGGTAACAGCGTTCCGTGCGCCTTGGTGTTTAGTCATGCCGGCCACATGACCACGGAAACGTCTCCGGACAGCGCTGGCTCTTCGGCTTTGAAACAGAGATGAGCACCGCAACCCTAGAGTTGGATTCGACTGGCTTTCGAGCAAGGGAACCTTTACCTTTACCTTAAGAACATAAGAGAAGCCAATGTTGGATCAGGCCACTGGCCCATCTAGTCCAACACTCTGTCACATAGTGGCCAAAAATACCAGGTGCCATCAGGAGGTCCATTAGTGGGGCCTGTACAGTAGAAGCCCGCCCACTGTTGCCCCCCCCCCCAAGCACCAAGAATACAGTGCACCACCTGCCCCAGCCTGTGAGTTCCTATCTATACCTTGTGGCTAATAGCCACTGATGGACCTCTGCTCCATATGTTTATCCAGTTCCCTCTTGAAGCTGTCCATGCTTGTAGCCGCTACCACCTCCTGTGGCAAGGAATTCCATGTGTTAATCACTCTTTGGGTGAAGAAGTACTTCCTTTTATTTGTTCTAACCCGACCGCTCAGCAATTTCATTGAGTGCCCACACGACTTCTTGTATTGTGAGAAAGGGAGAAAAGTACTTCTTTCTCAACCTGCTCTATCCCATGCATAATCTTATAAACCTCGATCATGTCACCCCTCAGCCGTCGTTTCTCCAAGCTAAAGAGCCCCAAGCGCTTTAACCTTTCTTCATAGGGAAAGTGTTCCAACCCTTTTATCATTCTAGTTGCCCTTTTCTGCACTTTTTCCAATGCTATAATATCCTTTTTGAGGTGTGGTGACCAGAACTGTACATGCAGGTGGTCCCTGGGGAGGTCCTCTGGGAGTTGGGTGCCTGTAGTTCTGGTCTGTACTGCCTGAAACCATCCCTGGACAAGTTCTCCAGAAGCAGTTTACCGGGGGGCACTGGACTTGGGGGTCTGTTAATCATACCCCTCAGCCCTGACAGGCACTTAGGTTCAAGAACCGGTCTGGGAATGGGGTCAGTTCGGTTTGGTCTAGGGCAAAATTTGGAAAGTGCCCATCCCTTGTATACACTATAGACACAGGCGTTTTATATTTATGTTCATATTTTCATTTTAATCGTGTTTGTAGTTATGTACAGTTAGAACAGCTGTGGTTGTATTTTTTCATACATTACATTTTTTCAGTATCTAAAGGCACCCTTGAGTTGTTGTATGTTGCTCATGCTCACACAGGAGGGGGGAGGGTTGTGTGATTTTGCTGACTTACCACTTGAACCCCCTACTCTGAATCACATGCTGTTCCCAAGAGTCATGTTGGGAGCAGCTTTTCAATACTGCAAAGGACTGCAGAGAACAGTAGGAGGTAGGAAGATCCATTTTGTGGAAGACCTCCTGTTTAGAGTTCTTAGCTGCAGAGAACAGTAGGAGGTAGGAAGATCCATTTTGTGGAAGACCTCCTGTTTAGAGTTCTTAGGATTCAAACCTGCAGAATTGTAATCGTTCTCTTTTCTGAATGGATGAAGTTCTAGTATTTTCTGTATTACATTTCTCCTTCATTTGAGATAGAGACTTGAGACTGCTGGAAGCTACAATGAGATATGTAGCCACTGCAGGATTAGTTTGGAAGCTGTTCTGTCTAATATCTGATGCATGGCAGGAGGCTGTGGTTACATAGGGGTGTGGGAAAGCTACTTTGTGAATTGCCAAGATATGTCTTCTCTAGGCAATCTGCAAGGGCAAGGAAATGTTTGTTGCTATTATGTAATGCCTGAATCAAACTGCAATGTGTAGGGTGGTGTTGCCTAAGAAAAATATTATTGGTGCTAAAATTTCTCCTGTTAAACTAACTATAAATGTGGCCTAGTTGCCAGTCTCCACTTGTCATTAAACTTTCTCGGTGATCCCTGGGCAAGTCATTTTTTTCTCTCAGCCTAATCTTTCTCACAGGATGGTTGTGTGGTTGTGAGGAAGTGAGGGAGCCTAATCTTTCTCACAGGATGGTTGTGAGAAAGTAATGGAGAAGAGGAGACCTATGTGCACCAGCCTGAGCACCTTGGAGGAAGACCAGGATAAAAATACACTAAAAAGTTCTCCTTCTGAGGGAAGGACATCTTGTGGGTGATTCCCACCATCCTATCAGGAAGGCAGGAACTAAATTTTCTTCCTCTTCCTGTGATGTGGGAGTCATCCAATCCTCAGTTCTGGTCCTGCCTCAACAGGGAGAGCAGCACTAGAATAGGCTTTCTTTGCTAATTCTAGACTCATCTGACCTCTTCCTGGATAGATCTATTTCCTTCATACATCCTCTTAGTCTCCAAATTCTTTATCTGAGTTTTCTCCCTCTCCCCCTTCCTTCCTTGGTGGGAAAGCAAATTGATCACACCAGCCATTTTGGGGACTAACCGATTTTGGGTTGGGCACTATCCTCCCATGGCTTCTATAGCAAAGTTGGGTGGATTTCTCTTGGATGGAGAAACCAAAGCTACACTCACAGCTGGCGCTGTGGAGCAGGCAACAAGTGGAGCTGGCATGCCAAAGCAACGGTTTGCTTGGTCTTCCCCAACAGAATCAACTCCAGCGGCAGAGGGAAAACACGCGGCCTCTCCCAGCCAGTCCTGGACTGTGCTACATCATCAATACCAGCAATGACAAGCGGCAGCCAAATAGATGGAGCCAAATTAAGTCACGGGTGCACCGTTTGGAGTCCCGATGAACATATTGAGCATACAGAGCCAGAGACTCATGGCTCTCCTTGCCAGTGGACCCTGGGCTCTTCATCCACCCCCACCCCCCACGGACGAGACTCGACCTTTGGAACAGTAACGTAATTGAAAGTGGGACCCTGTCTCTACCAACTGTGTTTATGGAGATGTCCAAGCAGACCATGTGGGGAGGTAATGAGGGAACAGCGTGGATTTTAGAGCCAGCAGGCTTCAATCTGAGTCCTCTTCTCCTTCCCCCTCCCCTAAGCGTTCTCAGTGGCTGACTAAGGCAGCACAGAAAGCCACCTGTAATACAAAGCCGGGCAGGGAGATGTTCTGGGAGGGTGACCACTCATCAGACAGAGAGGGCAGAAAAGGAAGAAGGAGAATTCCTGTTGGAAAATGTTGATGAGAAAATTAATATTCCAGAACCTTCTAGTTGATTCTTTAAAATGGAGTATTATCAACTCTTACTGGCCAAGCCCCTATCTGCTCTAGACTTAAAGAAACCTCCAGCTGGAGAGGAGGCAGCTGTCTCTGGCCAGCCCTCCCACAAAAGACCTAAGGGAAATGAGAAGTTCGTTCCTAGGTTCAATATTTCTGAAAAGGTTTTTCCCTTTCCCAAATACTTTGGAAGGCAACGCAAGGCAGAGTGGGCTAAACCTGTTGCCAACAAGCAGTTTCCAAATTTTGTTAAAAAGTTGTATGCCTTTTCCAATTTTGCCAGTGAGCTGTTACAGGTTCCCCTGGGGGATGCCCCCATGATGACACTACAATTCTTTGGCTTGTTGTCTGAGTATGGTCAGGGCTCCATCCATGACTTGCTGGACAAGAAAACAGAAACCGCCGACAAGAAGGCTCACAAAACCACAGCTATGGTGATTAAAGTGACTGCTACAGCCTCGATCATGTCCAGAGCCTCCATCTTTTGGCCTAGAAAAATGATTCAGCTAATGCTAGAGAACAATCATCGAAGAAGAAGAGGAGGAGGAAATGATTGGATTTATACCCCGCCAGTCACTTGGAGTTTCAGAGCAGCTTACAAACTCCTTTCGCTTCCCCTCCCCACAACAGACACCCTGTGAGGTAGGTGGGGCTGAGAGAGCTCTGATAGAAACTGATCTTTTTCATGAACACCTCTGACAGAACTATGACTAGCCCAAGGTCACCCAGCAGCTGCGAGTGACGGAGTGGGGAATCAAACCCGGTTCTCTCAGATTAGAGTCCACGCACTTAACCACTACACCAAACTGGCTCTATGTTAGAGGGAGCTAACATATTACTTACGACTAGTGTCTTTACAGCCGACGCCACCTTAGACAAACTAACTGTCTCTTCCAGGGCCATGGCAACCACTGCTGTGGCTGGGAGAACCCTATGGCTCCACACTTGGCAAGTTGACTTGCAGTCTAAATCCATCGTGGTGGCTTACCCATTTCAAGGTGACAGATTGTTCAATGAGTATCTTGACAAAATCTTAATAGAGACTAAAGATAAGAAGAAGGGGATGCCCAAGATGCTCAGACGCTCTGACAGACTTTTCAACAACCAGCCCCTTTGCTCACAACATTCCCTGCCCAGGTTTCATCAGAAGGCAAAAAGAACAAATTGGGGAACTTCCAGACAGCCCTTTTGAAGAGGATCCTTTGGGGGTAGATTTAACAAGCAGTCCACCTACAGAGGTGAACAACCAGTGAGAGGGAGCAAGCCCAAAGCATGACTACTCCCCTGTTCTGGTGTGTGTGGGGGGTCACCTCAGTCACTTTCAAGAGACGTGGATCACCTCTCAGGCAGATGCCTGGGCAATAGAGATAGTGTCCAGGGATACACTATCGAATTCTGCAAAACCTCACTGGAAAGATTTTTACCTTCTCCAGTCCACAGAAGTCCAACAAAACATCAAATAACAATAGAGGCTGTAATGATTCCTTGTTTATGGGTGTGTGTCTTTTCAAAAGTTTGGTTGCATGTGATAGTCTAGAGTGCTTGAAGAGGCAAGTGTGGTGTGATTGGTGAGCCTCCCCATCCCCCCCTGTTGCCCCAGTTCCTCTGGGTGGGATGCGCTGTATGGGTTTAGGCTCCCCTTCTCCTGCTGCTCGCATGCTGGCCGACCCTGGGAGTGCCTTTGTGAATCGGGGGGACTTCCTTTTTCTTTCTTGTGCTAGTCCTATCATGTTCTTGTCAGTTGGGTCCTTAAAGGTGCCCTTTCCTGTCGGTTTGGGGTCCTTGTCGAGGGGACATCTCTACCTCCAAGGTGTATATTCATGAGGAGCCTTTGAGTTTGAGTCCGGGATCACTGGCACAAGGTTGACATCTGGACACCACCTTCAACCAACATTACAAATTTAATACTTATGATTCAGCAGATGCCGCCTTTGACCGCAGAGTCCTGCAACACATTATGGACAACTAGACAATGACCCGCTTTTTTCAGAGGATATTGCTTTGGGAAATCCCCTCACTAGGAGAATGGGCCGTCGGTCATGTACTATGAAAGGACTTTCTCTTCTGAGGAAAGGAGGACATCCTGCCCCTCCCAGAGTCATCATCAGAGTCAAAGTCAGAGTTCTTAATATCTGTTCTTCATTATTTCACTTTTTTACTGAATTTCTCATTGTTGTCTATTTGATACTCCTAGTTGTTGTTTATGTAAGATAAGAGTTACCTAGTTTACTGCTATTTGGAGCTCCCTGAACTGAGGATTGGGTGACTCCCGTGTTACAGGAAGAGGAAGAAAAATTAGGTTCTGCCTCCCTAATAGGATGGTGGGAATCACCCACAAGATGTCCTCCTTTCTTTTCCTTTCACACTACGTGACCATTGGACTGTTCTAAATCTGGGGGACTGAATTCTAGATTTGATGGGTTATGGATGATTGATATGTCTATGCAGATCTCTAATCCTGGAACACAAAAATGCTAATATGATACTTTACATGCTCTTTGTTTGAACTGCAGAGCTAGAAAGTAGTACCAATGCTGAGCTGTAGGTCAATACATTTTTAAAGTTTGTACACCATATCTTTTAACCAGACACTCTGCTACTCATGTTTACTCTAACTTAGCTCTAACTCCTGCTGTCCTTCTGCCAGGTGTATGTTTTTGTCTCTTGATATCTGTTTGATTTGAAGAAAGAACTCTGTTTGCTTTCCACCTCACTTGAGAACTGGTTTACCACAGTGATTTAAGAGATGATATATGACAGGGAATGTCCCCTGTTTAAAATATCTGGTTACCTTTGAGCAACAAACTTTGACTCATAGTTGAGAATGAGGCTTACAAATCCTTGTGCACTCCCTCCTCCCCTCATGTGTGCCACAGGAAGTTGAAGACTTTGATTAACAACAAACTTTATTTTGAAACCATGTCTGCACTACCCATGGCTTGTTCGTTGCCCACAAATAATGACTGAACTTTGTGAAAGCAGAAAGTCCAGTTCCTAAGCTCCATGTGAGGCAAAGGAGGTAGAAAGCACACAAACGTGGGACTTAGTCACACAATGACAGACTGTTGTTTGTAAGGATGGTTAGTGCAGCCACTGTATAAACAAAAAGTCTAGTGGGACTGTAGACTAATCAATTTATGATGGCACAAACCTTTATTGACAGGGCCCATTTTGTGAGGTGATGAAATTCATGATCAATCGTGATGGATGGAAAATTATAATAAGCTTGTTTAAAAATGGTAGCCCTCTCTTTAAAATGTTGCATCTATTTATTTTCTTCATTAAAGGGTGCTCTTTGAAGGCTTGTTCGTTGCCCACAAATAATGACTGAACTTTGTGAAAGCAGAAAGTCCAGTTCCTAAGCTCCATGTGAGGCAAAGGAGGTAGAAAGCACACAAACGTGGGACTTAGTCACACAATGACAGACTGTTGTTTGTAAGGATGGTTAGTGCAGCCACTGTATAAACAAAAAGGAGTCTAGTGGGACTGTAGACTAATCAATTTATCATGGCACAAACTTTTATTGACAGGGCCCATTTTGTGAGGTGATGAAATTCATGATCCATCGTGATGGATGGAAAATTATAATAAGCTTGTTTAAAAATGGTACCCCTCTCTTTAACATGTTGTGTCTATTTTCTTCATTAAAGGGTGCTCTTTGAAGTTTCAATTTGTTTGAGTTATAGAAGCATAGTCAACCCTGTTTTTCAGAGATGAGAGGCCAAGAATAAGGTTTAGGATTGTGCAAGAATATGTTAGTGGTAGAATACTGCAGCTAAATGTTGCCTTAGGTTTTGCAATCTCTATCACATCCCTAATTAATTTCACTTTTGTGTGTGTGTTAATTGCCATCAAGTTGCTTCTGATATGACAATCCTATGAATTAATGGTGACCTCCAAAATGTACTGTTGTTACAGCCACACTCAGGTCTTTTGCATACTGAAGGCCATGGTTTCCTTTATAGAGTCAATTCCCTTATAGAGTCAATTTCACTTATATCATTCAACAAATGGAATGGGGGGAGGGGACTTGATATTTATATTACATGTATATTTGGTAACAAATGCAAACACTGTAGTGAACAGAGTCTGTGCCAATGCACTGTACTGCTGAATGTTCAAGGTTTCCAGACTTCTGTGCACTTACAGAAAGCTTCCTGTACTTGCTTCATTTTGAAGATTTGTTTTGATCTGTTTTGCAATATTTACACAGTGGTCTGTGGTTAAGACCTGTTGTGTTAGCTGAGCACTGGAACAATCTTTGCTGTACTATTTGTCATGTGGTGATTTATCCTTGCATTAAAACTCTACTTATTTCATTGA
Organism: Gekko japonicus; assembly: GCF_001447785.1. Classification (NCBI taxonomy): domain Eukaryota; kingdom Metazoa; phylum Chordata; class Lepidosauria; order Squamata; family Gekkonidae; genus Gekko; species Gekko japonicus. The sequence goes on from NW_015165254.1 coordinate 570,862, forward strand.
CTTTCATAAAAGGAGCTATAAAAAAGATGTTGGAGTCCAGTGCCTCAATCCTAAATATGCAGTATATTTTCATTGTAAGGTTATATTGGTGCAGCAGACAGTGATTTCTCTCTTTTAGTTGTCCATGTATATTTTATTTATATGTCATTGTACTATAAACTTTATTTCCTCACCATTGTATTTTTGTTGTTTTCTGACATATTAAAGCATGGCTGATAAAATTTAAAGTGTTGTTTTAAAATAATGGGATGAAATGGGGCTTATTTTATTTTGAGGGGGAATCAAGTTTATAATGTCCTAAATTTAACTGATTTTTTGTTTTGAAGATTATGTAAGCTGAATTGTCTTTTTTTGTTAAATCTGGTCATAAGCATCTGCCATTCTCTAGCAGATTGTAAGTGTTAAACTGGATGGAAGAGAGAGAATTTGTATAGTACAGTAACCCTTCCTAAAATGCAGGAGATACCTTCTGGGACAACAGGGCCTTATGTGAAATAGCACTATAGGTGTTAACTACAGTTCCGTTCTAATGGAGGTATATTCGCAGCATCTCCATATCTTGTGTATGAGTGACATATCAGGGTTGCTTGTTAGGCTTCTGTGCTGGAGTCACCTGGGATGTGTCTGTGGGTGGCCTTCTGCATCAAAGCTTGTGTCTGGGAGAGCTGTGGTGGCCTTCTGCATTGGTTCCAGTTACCCCTATTCCTCAGTTCTATTCTTCAGGTCCTTTTGAGACCTCTGATATGGGTGGGAGGTGGCTAACTCAATCCCATGGGTGGAGTGGATGGTATTTGGGAGCTCTGTTCAGGATAGTTTCGGAGGGTAGCCATAATGGGCTGCACTAGAACAGCTAGATACAAGTCCAGGAGCACCTTAGAGATCAACAAGACTTTCGGGGTACCCTCTTTCAAGAGTTAAAACTCCCTTCATCAGATACCAGGATGCTGATGGCTTTTCCAGGCTGTAGATGGATTTTCACTCTCAGGTCGTGGAATGTCTCTCCTCTCCATCAGCAGCACTGACTGTCAATGGAAACCATCAGAAGAGGGCTGCAAAGTATTGTAAAATTAGTTGCTGTAGATTTCCCGGGTTGTGTGGCCGTGGTCTTGGTATTGTAGAACTTGACGTTTTGCCAGTAACTGTGACTGGCATCCTCAGAAGTATAACACAGAAAGATGGAGTACTCTCTGTGTCAAGGTGAGAAGAAAATGGTAGGCAAAACATCAGGTTCTACAAGACCAAGGCCACACAACCCGGAAAATGTACAGAAACTAATGAACTCCGGCAGTGAAAGCCTTCAACAACATATTGTGAAATTATCTGTTTTGTTTAAATGTGCAGAAGGCCTTATGCAGTTTTGAGACTTGCATGCTGTTTTACACTGTGGAGTGTTTTTTCTCTTCTACAGAATGACAGGAAGAGAGTTCTTCACTCGGTTTCCAAGCCTTTATCCGTTCTTGCTGAATCAGTTGGAAGTGGTAGCTAGCACAGTGGACAGGTAAGCAAGATATGTTGGTACTCTCTGAACATTTGGAGTTGAGGATATAAGAGTAGACAATGGTTGCCTATGACTTTAAAGCAATATGTTCTTTTCCAGTTGCCTCTGAACGTTTGAACATAAAAAATATGAAATTCTAAATTTGGAATTTGTTCTGAACTACTGGTGTGCTTTATCAGCACTTTGGGGTTTCATTGTTAATACAGCCAAAAGTAAATTAGACATTATAAACACCCTTCAGATCATATGTATCAGTGTGACGTGGCTACTTACTAGCCATTCTTTAGTTGGATGTAACATTTTGTGCACAGATTTTGCATGATGTTGACCTGTCTTTTCAAAGAAATGTTTCCTTCTTGTGTTGTTTCTGTTTTTGGAGCAAATAAGTACATAAAATTCAGAATTAATACTATGATCTGTAATAATTGTCAATAGAACTATGGAATATAGCAGATCAGTTCTTTGTTCATCAGCTTTGTGCCCCTTTTCATAATGAAAATTATTAAAGGCTGATAGTGAGTTACTTTTTTGTATAAAGAAAAAATGACTTTTTAAATAGAATAACAAATACTTATCTGACTTGTGAGATTCTTTTTCAAAACGAAAAAAAATGCATGAAAAAGATGTATACAAGCATTTTTTAGTATGTGGTGTTCTTTATTATGTAGTAGCAGGTTTAGGCAGATTTTTTGTGATGCTTCTAACAAACCTCTCAATTTTTTCTAATGCAGTGAAAGTGGTAAATTAAAGCTCCATCCAAGTTTGTTCCTTTTGCTTTTGATCTTGGGCAAACTGTATCCTTCACCAATGGATGGTGCTTACTCCGCCCTCAGCATGGCACCCTTCATCCCATTTATTTTGAAGTAAGTTCATATTTATTTATTTATTTATTTATTACTTCAATGTTTATCCCACCCTCTCTGCCAAGGCAGGCTCAGGGCGGCTTACATTAAAAGGTTAAAAATATATTAAAACACAAGTACTTATATAGTACAACCTCATAAAATACAAAACATACTGGATCCTAGTGCAAAATAGAGTGCTGGTTGGCGGTAGCATCCCGGTGGCCATGATAAGATATTCCAGAGAATGGCCCTCGTAAGTATCCAGCATAGCTATTGGTGTTAGCAGAAGGGCCTTAACAATTCAGTATGGTTAGTGTTGTTAGTGTTGTTAGTGGCGGCTCCTAATCGAAGGCCTGGTGGAAGAGCTCCCTTTTACAGGCCCTGTAGAACTGGAATGAAACATAATTTTGTATTGCTTTGCATAATTCTTTTAGAGAGAAAAAAAATCAAAATTTTGTTGCAAGGTTTTAGTCTGGTTATATGTACAAATCTTTCTCAGTTTTTCCTATAAGAAAGGAAATGGATTAACATACAGTGTGGCAAACACATATGTGGCACATTTCCCTTTGATACAGGATAGTGGGAATCTTGCATTTGGTTCTGGATTGAGCCAAAATGTTTGTTTAATTTTCTTTATTATTTCATGTATTGTACTTTAGACCCTTGGTTTTCTGTAAAAGCAGAGCATTTCCATTGCATACATGTTAGAAATTGCTCACTTTGGGTTGTACTTGGCCTGTTAAAATAATGGTAAACATGTACAAAAATAATGTGCAATTGTTTGTTGTTCTGAGGAGATGAGGTTAGTATTCATTGTTGCTTTCAAGTAACTAGTGTGTGTTCAGCTTTGTAGGTCTCTTAATAGTTTACCAGATTAGAAACATTCTAATTAGGTTTCAGATTCTTTCAGTTCAGCTGAGGTGGAATTTTCCAGTTAAGTGGGAGTTGAGTTGAAGTTGGCTTCACTGTACTTAAATAAATTACACAATGTGAGTCAGATTAAACCCTTACAATTACAAGAACAAATATCAATCCCCTATGTGGAAAGCACACTTATTTCTCCTTGTTAAATGGGTAGCCTCTTATCAACCATCCACTCTGCTATTAAAAGCATAGCTTATCCTAGTCTTTCAGCTGGAAAACAACGTAGTCAAATTGTTCTGATGTAATACCAGACCATAGTTCAGCATTGTGGGATTGAACTGCAGGTTCATGTGCTATAACACCTTTTACATGGCTCTGTCTTCAGATACCGCTAAGGGGCGTTTGTGTGTGTGTGTGTGTAGTGCTGTCATGTCGCTTCCGACTTATGGTGACCCTATGAATTCATGTCCTCTAAAACATCCTCTCGTTAACAGCCTGCTCAGTTCTTGCAAATAAAAAAGGCCAATGCTATGCTGGGGATTATTAGGAAGGGTATTGAAAACAGATCAGCCAATATCATAATGCCCCTGTATAAATCAATGGTGCCCGCTAAGGGGTGTGTGTGTGTGTGTGTGTGTGTGTGTGTGTGTGTGTGTGTGCGTGTGTGTGTAGTGCTGTCATGTTGCTTCCGACTTATGGTGACCCTATGAATTCATGTCCTCTAAAACATCCTATCGTTAACAGCCTGCTCAGTTCTTGCAAATAAAAAAGGCCAATGCTATGCTGGGGATTATTAGGAAGGGTATTGAAAACAGATCAGCCAATATCATAATGCCCCTGTATAAATCAATGGTGCGACCTCATTTGGAATACTGTGTACAGTTCTGGTCACCACACCTTAAAAAGGATATTATAGCTTTGGAAAAAGTGCAGAAAAGGGCAACTAGAATGATAAAAGGGTTGGAACACTTTCCCTATGAAGAAAGGTTAAAGCGCTTGGGGCTTTTTAGCTTGGAGAAATGACGGCTGAGGGGTGACATGATCGAGGTTTATAAGATTATGCATGGGATAGAGCAGGTTGAGAAAGAGGTACTTTTCTCCCTTTTTCACAATACAAGACGTCATGTGGGCACTCAATGAAATTGCTGAGCAGTCGGGTTAGAACAGATAAAAGGAAGTACTTCACCCAAAGAGTGATTAACACATGGAATTCACTGCCACAGGAGGTGGTGGCGGCTACAAGCATGGACGGCTTCAAGAGGGAATTCGATAAGCATATGGAGCAGAGGTCCATCGGTGGCTATTAGCCACAAGGTATAGATAGGGACTCTGGGGCAAGTGATGCTCTGTCTTCTTGGTGCTTGGGGGGGGGTCAACAGTGGGAGGGCTTGTAGTGTCCTGGCCCCACTGCTGGACCTCCTGATGGCACCTGGTATTTTTGGGCACTGTGTGACAGAGTGTTGGACTGGATGGGCTGTTGGCCTGATCCAACATTGCCTTCTCTTATGTTCTTAAAGAAATGACTTTCCTTTGACTTTTTAAAAAAGCTCCAGCTGTTAAGGAGTGTTGAGAGGTTTATTCTTGAAACTTATACAAAAACTATTCACGTATAAATAGCCCTTTGGGTGTGACTGGTCTAATATTTAACCAACAGTATTAAATAACATGATGTCATGCCTCAAACATTGTTTTTATCTTGAAATTAATAACTCTGCCAATATTGCTAGAAATACAAATATGAGTAATAACGTCTTTTGCTTCTGGTGCTGTAATTTGATTGACTATCTGTTGGCAAAGCCAAAGCCATATCTTACCCTGAGAGGTGTTCAAATTCTAGCCCTTGAGCTAGTCTTTATTTGTTGTCCAGAATTAGAATCCGTTCCTCCTGAAAGAATTTTTTAATAAGTAAAGCAAATAATACTTTCCTGGTATTAACACTGCCATCCTGAGCAGAGTTACATCATTGTAAGTATATTGAAGTCACTGGGCATTGTTGTTGTTGTTGTTAGTCATTCAGTCATATTCGACTCTTGGCGATTCTGTGGGCCAGCTCTCTCCATGTTTTCCGATCTTGTACTGTTTCTTTGAGTTGTTCCATGCTCAGGCTGGTGTCGACTTTTATGGTGTCAGGCCACTGTATTCTTTGGCGGTCCAGTTTCCTTTTGCTGCTAACCAATCCAAGCATAATTGATTTTTCTAGTAAATTCTTCTAGATGACATGGCCAAAATAAGTCAGTCGCAGTTTTGTGATTTTTCCTTCCAATGGAATGTCTGGTTTTATGTGCTCCAGTACTTATTTGTTTGTCACCTTTGCTGTCCAAGGAATGTGCAGGAGCCTTCTCCAGCACCGCAGCTTAAATGAGTCGATTTTCCTCCTTGTCTTTCTTCTTCATAGTTCAACTTTCACAACCTTAGGTTGCTTTGGGGAACACAATAGCACAGACTAATCTGCATTTGGTTGCTAGGCTGATGTCCTTGCTCTTCCATATTCGATTCATGCTCATCATTGCTGTGCGACCCAGTGTGATTTGACGTTTTATTTCTGGACTGTGTTCGCCATTTTGATTGATCTGTGATCCTAAGAAAGTGAATTCTTCCACACATTCGATCTCTTCATCGTCAACTGTTATTTTGACATTTCTATTCTTCTCGGTGGTCATGAACTTGCTTTTTTGATGTTCAGGAAGAGGCCAAACTTCTCACTTTCTTCTTTGATTTTATTGATCAGGTATTCCAGGCCTTCTTTCGTATCCAAGAGGAGGGTTGTGTCATCGCCACTGGGTATAAAAGGGTATAATTATGCTGAGGATGGCACTGAAAATTACTTAACATTACTTCTGTAATAATTTGATTCCCTCAGATGTGTGTGTGTGTGTGTGTATTCTGTATGTCGGTGCTCTATTTAGTTTTGCTGAATTTTTTACAGAGGCCTTTTGTTGGTCTTCATTTGAAAATTAATGAACTGTTCTCCCTCTGCCGTGCCAGTTCTTTACTTTATTCCTCCTATGGTTTTTTTATTAACAAGGAAATAAGGTTACTGTGCTTACTAACGTTACAAAACAACCCCTTATATTTTCAGTTCCAATTACAGTTTTGGCATTGGAGAATCCAGTGGGTGCTCACCATACTTCACAGCTGCACCTGTGTAAAGGGGGCAGCTCATTCTAGCTAAAAAGCAGTAAGATGTATTGGCTTCTGGGTGTGATCTCATGATCCTTCTAGAGAGGTGGTGGTATTCCAAGGCACATTGAAGAGATGTTTCTATTGATAAGGCATTTACATTAAGTGACCTGTAATTCTAATTTTGGTATTACACTCTATAAAAAAGTGTATAAACTTTATTTTTTAATGTTGTGACCCACCTGGGGCCTTTGGAAAAGCTAAAACCAACTGCTCTTATGAATTTCTAAGTCATTAATATTGTGGTGCAATCATTTTTAAGATTTCCCCAAATCTTATTGTGGAGGTGGCATGTTTGCTTTAAAATGTCTTTGTTTATCCACAGTGCTTTCTTGGTGTTAGCAAAAAGTATGCATGTATGAGTCAATCGCAGGGCTGTGATGTCGCAACGTGAACTTAATTGACAATGCATTTTAATGAGAACTGAGGACATGTAAATCCCAATGATTTAACTTTAGAACTTTCATAGGCATAATGATACGTTCCATACATCAGCTCAGTTTTGAAATTTGGATAAATGTCAAAAACAATTTGCTGTGTGGAGAACCTAACTTTAACCCTGTTAATACCTTTAGGCCCCTCTCATCCGCATATGGGCTTAACCATGTGGGTTTAACCATGGTGACAGAGGCCACAGATTACTGCCCTTGCATGTAGATATTTTAGTGAACTGTAAGTTCTACTGTTTGACTTTTGGTTGTCTTATCTATTTAACATCATGCTGTCAAACTAGTAAAGTAAGAGGGCATAATGGGAAGGAAAAGATGGTGGAAATGGAATGTATCTATTAAAAAGAGAACAAGGCTAACTTTGCAGTAATTGGAAGGAGTACCTTGTTATGTCAGGGATTCTTAAATGTAAAAATGTATATGTTGATATGTGTATTTTTTCTTTTAAAAAGGCATAGGATTGAAGTAATAACCAGGTGACTCAGCATTTTGTTTATGTCACAGTTAGACATTAGTCAGCATTGTAACTTGAGTAAGAAAAAGACAACTGACTGCAAAGGTGCATGTATTTTGTTCAATGTCCACAACCACTGTTTTGCAGGGTTTTTAATGAGTTAGTACATTTCTTCATGATTCCATTTGGTGACACCAAGGTCATGTCTATCAAGCATTTGTTTTGTTTTTTGTTTTGCTTAAGATTAGTTTCAAATTGGCAGGAGGATTCATTATTTGGAGCACTATTTGCTAAATAGAAGAATAAAAGAAGAAGCTATATGGCTAGAACAAATTTGCTAAACAAAGCTAGCTGAAGTCTTTGTGAGTATGGAGAAATTGCCAGTGTAAAATACAATAAACATGTATTTTAAATATACACTGCCAGTATAATTGATTATGACTGTAATATATGATGGGAAAATACTTCTCTAGAGCATTTAGTCTTGTTGAGATAATTTTACTTTAAAATGTTATGCCCAAGAGGGCAAAGAAGTATCTCTACTTTCTGTTTGTTTAATAAAGGACCACTTCAAATAACAGTCAAATTTTTATCCATTGCAAAAACTACACTTTACATGCTGCTCTTGAGTGGGGAGGAAAATATGTGCTTTTCAGTGTGATCGCTTTGGAAATAGACATTTACTTTGCCATTTTGTAGGGGGAGTAGGCATAGGGTTAAGTTACAGATAAACCAGATTTTCTGAAGGAAAGGTCTTGCTTCAATATTTTTCCCTTACTGGAATTTCACACATACCTGGAGTTGGATGGAGGTACTTCCCACCATTTGAGAATCTAGGCCCTTAGATATATTCAAGTAAAAATATTTCATCTCCCTACATATTGGATACTTATTCTGTATCCCTAAAGCTGTACTTCACTAGTCTGATATGAGAGTTGAGTAGACCCCAAAGCAGGTTGTAAAATTTTTAAAAACTTGGGAGTTTCATTGAACATGATACTAGCTGCAAAGAAAGAAAAACATGTGCTTCATTAAGTATTTCCCTTTTGGCAGTATAGGAATACAACATCTGCAAAGACCCCAGGGAGAAAATATAAGAAAAGGAAGGAAATAGAATTTTGTTACTTTTAACCCTATATGCAGTTTCAGTTCCCTTTCAGTACCTTTAGGGGGAAATGATCCCCAAACCTCCAGTTCATACAGTGGCATTTCCAAATATTAAAAGTTGGGGCTTGGGGGGTGAGGATAGATATAAACCTTCAGAGGGAAATTGACCCAATAAAGCTGAAAAATACATGGAGCACGAGGCTGCAGAATACTGAAAACACAGCTTATCGGTTCCCACACCACTTGATTCTTCTTCTTAAGGGATACAAAATGCAAGTCTTATGCATTTTCCAGTTTCTTGAGAATTTTATACATTGAAGAAAAAATGGGCAGCAGCTGGTAAAAAGGTGTAGCAGGTGGTAATCCTCAAAAAGGGGGACAGAGCCGTTCCCTATTACTGATGTCCATTGTGAAGCAGCATTGGCAACAGCAGGCAGCGGTGAGAGCATGGCTGCAGACTGTGTTGAGTAGGCCACTGCTTGCCATTCAGCATTTGTGTGCCTGCAGGTATAGATATTATTTCCCCCTATCCCCAATGCTGTTACAAATGCCCACTACTTAAAGCATAGGGCCTTTTTATCCTTTACTGTACTGTACTACCTGCCACATGACCTTATTAGCCATTGTTGGTAAATATTGATTGGATTAATGTTTTTTTTAAATGAACTATAAGCATAACCTTATAATAACTGCATCAATGCAGGGCAACTATTGCCATCTCTTCTTTGATAGTTTAGGCATGTCCCAACTCATTAGGAATATCACCTCCACCATCTAATTGGTTCTTAGCGGACTAACTAACATTAGCATGCATAAACAAACTGAAGTGATTGAGCTGGCAGATTCCAACACCTAGCCACTGCAATCTGTGTTGGTGACATTGGCATTGCTTCACGTTAATGCTGTTGGAACATTGTTTTCTTCTATAGTAGTGCCATCTTTCTAGGTCCTACTGTGCCTTTTCTTCCAGCACAGCTTTCTCTGTTTTCTAGCAAGAGCACATTAATAATTGATGGGCTCTTTTTGTAGCAGGGACTCCTTTGCATATTAGGCCACACACCCCCATGTAGCCAATCCTCTAAGAGCTTACAGAGCTCTTCTTACAGGAGCTACTGTAAGCTCTTGGAGGATTGGCCACATTAGGGGTGTGTCGCTTAATATGCAAATGAGTACCTGCTACAAAAAGAGCCCATTGTCCATTATTCTTCATTCATTGTTTTTGTTGGTAGTGGTAGAACAACCAGTACTAAAGTTGATTAGAAATTATGCTGGGTTTGAGGCTTGAATTCAACTCTTTCCGAAGCATGGCTTTTGCTTGTCTTTTTCAAAGTGCTGGTGTCGAACATGTAGTCCAGTGAGGATTTTGCCATTTTCTGTTTTTAGCAACAGACTCCTACTGTATTAAACTGCATTTGAAATTCCATTTAATTTTAAAAGCAGTTTGCTGAGTACCATGGTAGAGTTAGTTTTTTGGGGGGAAACTAGCCCAAGACTCTTACGGTATAAAAAATTTCTAACAGACTTAGGCCCCGGTCACACGGAGCTTTTGCCCCGCTGAAGGCACGGGAGTCCCGCGGAGTATCCGGGCGCAATCACACAGGAACATCTGGGAGATGTAGCACTCCTGTGGCGACCCTGTGGCAAGCCACCGAAGCTACGCAGTAAAAAACTAGTACACCACATGTACTAGCAAACACTTTGCCACGCGCCGCCTATGGAAGCCTCCCGGTGTGATCGTGCTGGCATGCGGCTTCCTCCCCCACCGTCCTCTTTGATGCGGGAAAGCCGCCGTCACGCAACAGAATGCGATGGTGCAAATAGCCGCGCTCCCCCTCCCCCACATTTTCCAGCATGGCTGGCCAGGGCCTTAGTAACTCTGCCTAAGACTTCACTGCAAGTCACATTCAGGTGGGTAGCCATGTTGGTCTGAAGCAACAGAACAAAGTTTGAGTCTAATGGTGCCTTTAAGACCATCAAATTTTTATTCTGGATATAAGCTTTTGTGCACACAAAACCTTATATCCAGAATACAACTTTGTTGGTCTTAAACGTGTCAGTGGACTCAAATTTTGCACTGCAAGTCACCGTTTTCTTTGGATCCTGATTACACCTTCCCTTGTCTATGGAACTGTATTACCTGAATATGAGTTTTCATTATGGTTGCATTTCAGTATGATTTGTATCATTCTCTTCTCTTTCACTTCATCCTCTGGTTAGGGATTTCTATGTAAATTGCAGAGTTAATAAATGCAGCAGAACACTTGTATTAGCTTTTAACAAGAAACTTTACCAATGAGGGAGGGAGTTACTGGGAGATTAAAGATAAACAAAGAATACGGGGAAATCATCCTGTCTAGCTGCACTAGCCTACATCTTTACTCAGGGTTGTCTAAACCTGATGTGAGGACAAACTAGAGGAGAAGAGCAAAGAGCAATAAACCCAGTGCTTACTCTCTAGTCCACCGGTCCCCAAAGTATAGATTACCCAATTGGAGAATCCCAATGCTAACTAATTATGCATTTTGTCATCTTGCTCTGGCGGCAACTACATGCAAGCTTCCCCACTGGGTCCCTAACTTAAACTAGCTGAGACATCAGCATGCATAAACCACATGACTACAGAGAGAGAACTTGTAAATCCCAACATCCTCACAACAGTCCTGTAAAGTTGGATGGGCTGAGTGTGTGAGTGGCCCAAGGTCACCCAGCAAGCTTCTGTGGCAGAGTGGAGATTTGAACATGGGTGTCCCATTATCCCGTTCCTGACACTTTTAACTACCACACCACACTGGCTTGGTAAATTATTTGTTACCTGTTTTCTGTGTATAACAAATATTGGCCTGCATGTTTTCTGAAATGCTGGTAACAGTGTATTTTAAATGGAGTGAAACTGCAAAAAAAAGAGGCAATTAGCAGTGTGGCTACACTGGATGGTTTTCATACAGATCTGTTTTCTAGTATAAATACATCAAGATATCTTTATTGAAAATATTAAATAGTGAATTTCAGATGTATTGGATTGCTTCCAAGGATATATCTGTTTCTAAACTAGTTTCGTCCATTGCATGACGGAAACTAGAAAGGAAGAACAACAAACTCTCTCCTCCCAACAAAAACATTCCTCAGTGTTCCTAGGGTTTCAGGAAAGCCGTCCATCGATGTACTTTGCATTTTATAACATTCAGCAGTGTCCTAGTTTTAAAGTTCAGTCTGACTATGCAAAGGTTAAATACTTAGAGTCCAAACAGTGAGAATACCTATTTGAATGATAAAATTTACTGTACTTCCTCAAGATTTTTCAGCTGTTTCATGATACAGCTTGTATATTTTGTTTTGTTTATACAGCATCAAAAGACAAATCCCTTCAGATTAATCTAAAGGGGAACCCCCCCACGCTACTCCAGTTCAAATGGGAAGAAAGATCACAGAGATTTCATTGTAATTCTCCTTGTTAAATACAGACTCTTTGCTGGTGTGCTGTTTATTTTTTAACTTGAAGGAGCTGTGTTTCACTTTTAGACTACATGCAAACATAGTTAGCTTGATTGCTGCCGGCACTTTTTAATCTTGGGAGACTTTATTTGACAAGTCAAACGATTTCCCATGTTTATTGTGAACTGCCAGGAGGAAATAGTATTTTTATAGACAGGAACTCCAGAATCAGATACAGTATTGTTGAAGGCTGCCTTTGTGATTGCAATAACAAGGAAGCAAGAATTGGCACCCAAACCTGGAGTTTTATGAGTTGTTTACATCTGCTGGACTATTGTGTTTCAACGCCTTTCTCCTTCTACTTTTCTTCAATAAATCTTTGCTGGGTAACCGTACTGACAACAGGTAATGGTTGAATGACATACAGTAGCAATCAAAGGGTGGAATTGTTCAAGGAATCTGTTTTCCCCCCTCTACTCGCTTCACTGGAGCCTAAATTTTAGTCAAAGTGTTGCACTTGGGGGTCAGATTTTATTTTTATGCTTAAAAATAAGCACTATCAAACAGCATTATGCTGCTCTGTGTCTTTTGTCGTTAACAGTGGTGGAGGGAGCCAAGACTTTGGCTACAGATAGAACAGTGGGCTTCCCAGTCTAACAGCAAGGGGATCAGTGAGGCCTGGAAGAGACATCAGCAGGAGTCCACAAGTTGACATCAGCCTGCCCCAGGCATGAGGAGAATAAAAGGGTTCCTCCTGGCTGCTTTTACTCACAGGCAGCAGAGCTGATCAGGAGTGATGCTCTGTCTTCTTGGTGCTTGTGGGGGGGGGGTCAACAGTGGGATGGCTTCTAATGTCCTGGCCCCACTGGTGGTCCTCCTGATGGCACCTGGTATTTCTGGCCACTTTGTGACACAGAGTGTTGGACTGGATGGGCCTTTGGCCTGATCCAACATTGGCGTCTCTTATGTTCTTATGAATGAGACAGACAGCTGCTTCAAAAACCCTAGCAGCCTCCTTTACTTCTGTGCAGGCAAGAAGGTGGAAAAAGCAATGGCCACCACCTACAGCATGGCCACCTCAATCACCCTTCAAGTTGCCTTCAACATGAAGGAACGATTAGGGAACCTGGATGATGTGAAAGGAAGGGGCTTCAGACAAGGCTACAAGGCTCCTCTCCCAAGGGTAGGGGAAGGACAAAGGTTGTTTCCACACGAACTGTTGGTCCAATGCCCATGGGAAGCTTTTTTTAAAAAAATTTCTACATAGCATTGCAGCATTTGTATGCACGCTTCAGCTTTCCCCTGGCTTTTTTGTGATTCCCCCCCCCCCGAAACTGTTTTTTGGAAAGATTGCAACCAAGCCAAGGTGGCTGCTGTGGGGACAGGACAGATCTTTCCCAGTCTGGACACATTGGCATGTTTTCCCTGCCCCAGTTCCTGGTGTTAGCCACCCCTCCAGTATCAGAGGGCTTTTCCTTTAAAAACAAAAACAAAACCCCTACTGGTGTGGGTGGGAATGGTTGTTCTAGGGGACTAGGGTGGAGAAAATGTTGGGAAACGCGCTGCCTGGAAGGCCCATTGTTGCTGTGCTTAGTTGGCAGCAGCAATGATAAAAACCTAGGGAATCCTTGGTATGTGGAAGCCATGAGACAGAGCACCTGGGACTACCTTGGGGACAGGCTTAGATTCCCAACAGCATTCATGCCAAAGGCCTGAGCTGTATCTCCTGAAGCTTGGAAGGATTACGTTAATGTGTTAAAGCAACCTACCTCTGAAAAGGTAGAATTGAGTTCCAGCAGCTTTCAGCCAGTCATGAAGTTAATAAGTTGCTTAACCAAACACTACCACTGTATATTGCTTTATTTTCAGGGTTATAAATCATATATTAAAAGGAAAACGTCTTGAATACATTGCTTTGGTAATAGAAATGTTTTATAAAGCAATAAAACATCACTTCAAGAGGTCAAAGAAATAAGAATCATTTTTTTCCTTTATATAGCTAGTACTTAGCTTCCCTCCTGTTTCTATCTCAGTTGTTTTGTGTTTTAGGCAGCTTTGTACTAGTTTCTTGGATCTAATCAGCCCAGGTCCAGCAGTCTGGTTGTGTCCTGGCAACTTTTACGTCCTGGCTGCTTCCCTCCTTTTTTATCTTGCTCTTTTCTCTTCTGCTCTGGCCTGTTCTCCTGCTCTCATCTGAGGATTGTAAACATGCTGAGTCCCTGGAGAGAGAAATCATCACTGTGTGTGGGGTGGCCATTTGTGAGCATGGAAACTCTTGGCAGGGATCATGTTAAGTAAACCCTGTTTACTTATGCACACCCTCCACATCTCCATTCAGTCTCACCATTCTGCGGTGACTTTTTATTTTAAAAAAATGTCAGGGCTTCCTATCACATCATGCAAATGTAAACTTTCTTAAAGTCTTTTTCCCTATTGTATCTGGTGGACAGTTGAAAGACGTAGTCTCAAAGTGGCAGTTGGGTTTGCTGGATCTGCCCCCACAATGTGATCAGAAACACCACTGGACAGAGGGTTACTGTTGTCCTATCATAGCTCAACCTGATGATGATGATGATGATGATGATGATGATGATGATATACTTTATTGTCATTGTACATAGTACAACGAAATTAAAGATGCAATCATTTCGGTGAACCATACTCATATACACTCACACAACCATTCACAACCATCCCATAACTCCCTTAAGGTTCACATTGCAACTTAAACCACCAATGTCACCCAAATTCCAATTTCAGACAGCATTTAAAGCAATAATAGCTCTCGAAAAAAAACTATTTTTAATCTGTTTGTCCTTGTTTTAATTGTCCTATATCTTCTACCCGAAGGCAGCAGTTCAAACAGGGTCTTTGACCTCTGCTCCATGTTGGGGAAATGGATTCTTCACCTCTTCTTTGCAGGTGGGAGGAGGAAGTATAGATTACTCTGTGCTCATAGCTGGCACAAGCCCAGTGCATCCGCAGGAAGCGAGGTTTCTTTCTTCCTAAGCCTCATGGCTGTGATAGAGATGACAGCTTCAGGGCAGAATGCTGCAAAGACTTTGTACTGTGGCTTGATCCCATTCAGCAACAGGGTAAAGGACTCTAGAGAGAAGAGAGTCCTTGCTTTATCTATCCCCCCTCAATTATGTGAGTCGCTCTGGAGGAACATGGGGCAGAGCACTCTCTGTTTGTTTATATGCTGCCATCTTTCTTTTTAAAAAAAATCACATCTCCTAATTCCTTTGCATAAAAGGCTAAGCCTGAGTCCTTGAGATGAGTAAGACAAAGTATGTCCAAGAAAGTAATGGGATTAGTTCATGAGAACAAGCCAAACTAAGAGGACTGTTATCAGGAAGACAGAATGGAGGAAGTGTAAGCACTACTATAAACCTAGCATGAAGGGCTGCTCTCACAACTGCCCCAAGCACTAGTGCAGAAAAAACTGCTGTCCTTTTGAGCAGCTGGAGTTCAGCTCCCCATTTCCCTGTTCTTCAGACTGTTTCCAGTTATTGCTCCAGAAACGGGCAAACACAGTAATATGCTTCCTGCTGGTGAGATTTTTTTTCCAGACTTTGTAGGCACAACTTGCAGTTGGTGAGCTATTTGTAGTTCTTTCTGATGGGATTTCTGCCATCACTAAAAAGATTCCCATTTTAGTTTGCAATTTATTAATGGAAATTAATGGTATAAATTAACCATTTAAACCAATTTTCTGTGAAGAAAAAATCTACAGGATTGAGATATTGGCATAGATTTTTCTAAATCTGGTGACTGAAAAAGACTGAACATGGAAAGCATAAATGTCGAGTGATACCCTCATCTGCATATTTTTGTTTGTGCAACATCAAGTACTTGATTTATAATTATTGTAATTTAGCCTAAAGATGTTACATTATGTGTGTGTAGAAATGAGCATATGTGCACACTATTGGTTTTTATGTAATAAACAATTACAAGTTTCTAACTGCTTCTGTTTAAAATTATCTTTAGTAAGACACAACATACATCAATTTACTTAGTATTGGACCTATAATCTGTATTTGATTATGTTACTAGAATGAAACTAATGCAATTAAAATGGAATGCAGTTCTAGAATTGCAGGCAAAATACAGGCTGTGAATCATGTTTTTGGAAAGTACCTTTGCACAAAGTATTAGGCAGTCACAAACACTGGCAGTGTTCCCATTTTCCATTCTTTCTCCTGAACTAAAGCCAGATTCCTTTGGGAAATCATCATTTTGTAAAAAGGTTGTGAACAGAAAGTGGTACATTCTTGAGCATAACATTACTGCTAATTAGAAACTAAACAGCTGCAACAATGTCAGAGTTAATTGTATTTGAAAAGAACCACATGTGCATGAGTGTTTGTTCGGTTTATTTAAAGAAGGATGTAGCACAAACATTGGGGCATTTGCAGACAGGATTGTTTTGTGCTGTATTGTGGTTATTGTCTAAGTAGAGCTGCAGGTTCCAGTTCCATCCTTTCTTTGAAAGTGATGACCTTATCCTGGCTGTCCATACCATAGCCACATCTAGATTAGAGCTGGCATTAAATATGAGACTATTCTAAAGAACATTTGAAACTCTATAGATAGGACAGGGAGGGATGTGTTGGGGGAGGTGTTGCTTTGTTTATTAAAGAGGGCATCGAGTCTAAATAAGCTAGAAAACATTAGGGGAATGCACTCCCCCACAGAATCGTTATGGGTGGAGCTACTAAGCCCAAAGAATTAATTAAAAGTGCCTGCTTGATCAAACCCTTTAGGCTGATCTCAAGTTGGAGAAGGAAATAAGGGAGGTGACTGCAGTAAATATTGTTATGATACTGGGAGACTACCCTCACATTGACTGAGTAAAGGTGCTTGAGTCAATCATGCTATAGAAATGAGGTTCCTAGATGTCATAAATGACTATGAAATGAAACAGTTGGTCACAGAGCCAACCAGAGAGATCTTGGACTTGGTTCTGAGTGGGACTTGAGACCTGGTGTGAGATGTAGATGTAGCTGCACCAGTTGGGAACAGTGCCCACAATGCTATTAAGTTCAACACTGATGTTATTCCTAAAGGTCAAAACAGTAACAGTTGATTTCAAAAGAGGGAACTTCACAAAAATGAAGAGACTAGTTAAAAGGAAGTTGAGAGGGAAACACAGGAGAGTCAAATCCTTAGAGGATGCTAGGAAGCTATTTAAAGCTACACTAATTGAAGCCTAGATAGAATGCATACCCCAGGTTAGGAAGGATACTACTGAGTTAAGGACACAAGTCAAGGAAGCCATAAAGGGCAAAAGGGCTTTTTTAAAAAGAGAAATTCTGACCAAATTTTGATAGGGACAAAAATGATTTTTGAAAAGTCACCAACATATGAAGATTGTCAATTTCTACCTGAATTAAACAGTATATTCAAATGGGAAAGATCTGATGACTTCAGTAGAAATTCCAGTTAAGTGCATTAAGCATTTTAGCCACGCTATCATACCATGTTTAGTCCCACTATGTATTTAGAATATCACTCTGCTATTTGCACAGTCAAGTACTTTATATAAAGCCACTTTGAGCATTACGCCCTAAACTTCAGAAACTTTAAAAAAACAAACCACTTGCCCACCTATTTTCTAAAAACACTTGTATGTAGTGTTTTTGTAGTACAGCAGGTGTCTGCTTCAGGAACCTCTTCTATAAGAGAGAAGTCCAGGCCACACTTAGGAAAAGGTCTCAAAGCTTGACTCTGTCTCTGAGACTAGTCGCTCTGACTCATTAAGCAATAAACCTGAATCTGCAATAATCACCCAAGATTATCATTCACTCCCTGTAAGCTTCTGGTTGAGAAGATGGAGGGTGCTCTGAAGGCCTTTCCAATTAAGGTCTTTCCTTTGGTGTCTTTAAGATTGCACAGAGATTTATCTTGCCTTGGTTCCTGTTTTTCATTGCCAGATGGTCTCTGCTCCTGGTCAGAGATCTTCATGTTTTGGTCTGCATTATGAGGGCTCTCAGGATGGCCAGTACAGAACACTGTGCATTTCAAAAGCTTGAGAGAGTGTGAGCAAGTTATGCTTCATTTGTAACATTCTTGTGCATTTCTGTAGTGAAATGCATGAACTCTACATTCTCATGCTTCTGTTTAAAACATGTAAAGCCACCCTTAGAATTCCCATATCAGGGCAGGTAGTGCATGAGAGAACTAGTCATGCTTTTTGCAAGCTCCTCTGGTATGTAGTATGGTTTTATAAAATTACAAGATGATTTCTTCATGTATTAATTAACTGGCTTTTAATAAAAAACTTTATATATCATCTCTTCCCCCCCCCCAGATGTGGTCAGTCTGCTGTGTATCGTTCCCGTGAAATGGCTGGTCGAGCCCTTGTTCCTTTTATTATGACAAATCAGGTACCACAGACAGTGAGATCTTTATTGGCAGGTCTACCAGACTGCACTGAGCCTTGTGTGAGACAGAATGCTGTTCATGGAACATTGGTACAAGTAAGTTTTGGCTTTTGCAAAATGCCTTTGGTCTCATAATTGATCAGTATTTAAAGAAAAAAATGTATTGGAAATTTCTTACAAAAATACCAATATTTTTTTTATGTTCAGTTTTTTAGTGCCTAGTAGCATCAAGTTGTTTCTTATGGTGACCCTATGAATTAATGACCTCTAAAATGTCCCATCATTAACAGCCTTGCTCAGCTCTTGCAAACTGAAAGCCATGGCTTCCCTTACTATCATTGATGTTGGGTCTTCCTCTTTTCCTAGCGCCTTCAACTTTTGCTAGCATTATTGTCTTTTCCAGTGAGTTTTATTTTCTCCTGATGTGCCCAAAGTACGATAGCCTCATATAGTCATTTCAGCTTCTAGGGAGAAGTCAGGCTTGATTTGGTCTAGAACCCATTTATTTGTCTTCTTGGCAGACTATGGTAACTCCTCCAGCGCCACATTTCAAATGAATCAGTTTTCTTTCTGTCAGTTTCTTCATTGTCCAACTTCCAAATTCATAAATAGTAATAGGGAATACCATAGTATGAATTATCTTGATCTTGGTCTCCAGCGACACAAGCAACATTACAGTTGTACTTTTCAAATGACCAGATTATTCTCATCATCAAGATACTAACACAACCACCACCAAATGATAGGAATGGGCAATTCAGTCTTCCTCTGGTTGTTACTAAATTTCTAAACTATAACTTATGGAAGCATCTGGAGCTTTTCTAATGGCTTCTTTCTGATTAAAAGCCAGGTGTGACAAAAGTGATAGTTTGATTTCTTCCCTTACCAGTTGGTGTTGGGAATAGTATCAGGATTTCCTTTTCTTTGTCATATAATCCTAACTAAACATAAATAAATGGGATTGGGATGACAGTGCCATCCTCACATGGAACAAAACGAATTCTGCTTTTATTAAAATTAATTAGTTAATAAGTTTATGGCTTAATGTGCCTATCTCCATGAAGGTGATTCAGATTGAAATGATGAATTCTGCATTCCAGATACTTCTATTTCAGTCTGATAAACGACAGGAAGGAGGCCTTACACAATTAGTGCCAAAGGTTCTGCAAAATCTTTGCCAAAAAGAGCCATGAATATTTTTTGAAATGTTGTAAAAAATTTGACTCTGTAGGTTAGGATCTTTCACTCCTCAAGACAAAACACTTGAACTGTTTTTCAGTAACTTAGCAATAGGAGCACCAGGTTAACATAATTGGGGTACCTTAATGACTCTTCCAGCTTAGCATATTGCTTTAACCAGTGGTACACATTAATATTTGCAAGAGCATATTTATTTATTTATTTAAAACTTTCAGTGCTGCAGTTCCATCTGTTTTAGGGTCCCAAGGCGGCATACATTAAAACATTTATATACATAATTTTATATATAAATATAAAACTCTGGGGAGGGAGTTCCAGAGTTTCAGCACCACAGCTGAGAAGGCCCTTTCTTGGGTTGCCACCTAACTAGCCTCAGATGGTGGGGGCACTTGAAACAGGCCTCCAAAGATGACTGGAGTGGTTGGTTAGGTTCATACGGGAGTAGGCATATGATAACCTCTTCCACGAAGATGTTAAAATGCATGGGGGACAAGATGGAACCTTGCAGGACCCCATATGCCAGAGGCGAATAGAGCTGAGGAGCAACCCCCTAAGCATCACAGTCTGACGTAGGACCAAAACCACTGCAGAACAGTGTCTTCTGGTTCCAGCTATTAAAGATGGTCCAGTAGGACATCATGATTGATGGTATCAAAAGCCACTGAGAGCTCTAGGAGAATTAACAGGGTCACACTCCCACTGTCCCTCTGCTGGTGCATGTCATACATCAGGGTGACTGAGGCAGTTTCAGTCTCATTACCAGGCCTGAAATTAGAATGCAATGGGTCCAAACTTAGGAAGTGTTCATGTTTCAGCCTATTCAGGATCCTTTGTACCCAGGATGGTAGGTGTACATACTGAGCAACCCTGACCTGGCTTTCTGAACGGAACCCTAAGGTCTCAAACCCACCGTTCACCATTCTGTTGTGTACATTAGCTAATATCTCCCACAGGTAAAGTCTTTCTTTCTTCCCCAGTCTGAAGAGCAATGAAAGCTTTGTAAGAGTTTTCCATGTGATCTGCCTCAGCTGTTAATCGTAGGGCATGTGGTATGGAAGGAGACGGTATTGGCTTTGTTCACTCTGGAGAAGAAAGGGCTGTAAAGTCCTTTGCTTGTGCTTCAGCTTCTGTAGGACTGAGTCTGTGAGAATAGCCAAATCACAAAATGGCTGCTATTAAAATTAGTTGCCAATTAGTGGAAAGAAATTGGTGTGATAGGTAGGATTAAATGGCTTTACAATGTAGATATGTCAATCTATATTTGATTGTTTGAAAATAAGCAAAGGCCTGCCAAGGCTTCTGAAATTATGTGCTGTTTTAACATTGCTAGCAGCACTTCACATCATAATAAAACAATTTCTAAGAGTTTCTTAATCCTAGCGCCAGTGATGATAAGAGAATTGTAAGAAGCTATTCCTCTCATTTTGGAGTCAGAAATGTCCTCAACTTCTTATCCTTTAATTAAAATCACTAATTGTTTTTCGCTTCTTTTTAAAGAGTGTAATTATGGCCCTTTATATTTCTGGTTTTCACAGGCAGTCTGAAAAATCATTATGGTACATGTCTATTTTTATTACCACTAAGCTGTCCATGACTTTTTAACATATGTTAGTGCATTTTTATGTTGTTGAGTGTGCTATGATGTCTCTTCCACACCCCTAATTTTCTTGAAATTTTCTTTAAGGCCAGCATGTTTAGACTTAAGATGGAGAATGGGTGGAAGTCCCTAAACAGTGAACTTCAGTTATTCTTTTGCTACATAATGTATTTCTTCTGCCAGTAATGTACATAATGAAATAAAAATTAGTAGGCAAGCTGTTGCTTCTGCCTTGATTTTATACAATGAAGTCTTGTAAAGGTTGTCAGGTCTGAAAAATGTAAGTTAATATTTATCATTGTTATTTTTTACCATTTTCTAAATTTAGTTGGTTTATGCTACACATGCGTCATGTTTCTCTGTGATAAAAGAAGAATCTGGATTAGACCTTAACCTTTTTACTGATCATCCTTCTCTTGCAGTGAGCTTAATATTAGTAACAGAAATGCTACTTGTTAGTAAAGCATAATGATGTCCTTAACACTTGTCAAGGCGTAAAGTATAATGATTTCCTAAAGTTGTTGACTACAGTAAGATTTAGGGGAATTAGTTACATGTGGTAACTGTAAAACACTTGACAGGTACAAATGCAATATCAGAAACAGGAAAAAGATGAATCAAAATTTAGTCAGTGGTGTGAGCAGTGATATTGACAATGCGTGTAAAAAGAGATTGATGAAAGGAAGTCGTTTGAGAAAATATTAGATATACATTGTCCCACATGTTGAATTTGAGCAGGTAATGAGGTATCCAAGTAAACAGGCACTTCTTGATGTTGAACTGAGGAAGGCCTGAGGTAACGAGGTAAATCTGAGTATTGTCATACTGATGGTATGAAAAGTCATGGGAATTATGAGGTAATGCAAAGTGAGCATGTAGAAAGATAACATAATGGGACAAAGAAGAAAATCCTTAGAAACGGGGGTGGGGGTTGGTCTGGCAGAAATGTTGTCATATAGGGAAGGAAGACAGTCACATAGACTTAGAGTGCAGAGAGACCTGAGAAGATGGCCAGTTGTGTCTGCAGAGGAATAAAGACATTTTGAATTACTCAGTGAAGAAAAAGAGTTGGATTTACTTGGAGTCTCAGAGTGGCTTACAACCTTCTTCCTTTCCTCTCCCCACAGCAGACACCCTGTGAGATAGGTGGGGCTGAGAGAACTGCTATTGAGAGACCAGCTCTGAGAGAACTGGGACTGGCCCAAGGTCACCCAGCTAGCTTTGTGTGGAGGAGTAGGGAATAAAACCTGATTCTCCAGATTAGAGTCCACCAGATTAGAGTCCAACCACTACACTAAACTGGCTTTCCAGAGATTTAGCATAGTCTTATAATTTACTTTGAGACATTTTTAGAGATGTGTTAAAGCCAGATTATAGCAGGGTAGGGGACATAGAAGAGAGAGTCTCCAGACAGTGGACCTAGACTATGGTAACTTGGATGTGAAGGGCACAGGAGATGGTAGAACAGGAGGGATCTGGAGAGGGTGTTATTTAAGGGAGGGAGGGGAGTGTTGAAATCCAGACAGAGAGCATTCAGAAGAGAGACTTAGGCCGCGGTCACACGTAACAGAAGCCACACAAGTGAGACGGAAAACAGCCGGAGTTTCCGGGCGCGATCTCACCAGCACATCTGGGAAGT
This sequence comes from Gekko japonicus, assembly GCF_001447785.1. Taxonomy (NCBI): domain Eukaryota; kingdom Metazoa; phylum Chordata; class Lepidosauria; order Squamata; family Gekkonidae; genus Gekko; species Gekko japonicus. Next base: position 593,516 of record NW_015165254.1, read on the forward strand.
GTAGCACTCCCGTGGCTCAACCGAGGCTTCCAGCCGAAACTGCGTGGCAAAAAACGAGTACCTTGGAGGTACTAGTTTCCGGAAACTGCGGGGCAAGGGTGGGCGTCTGATCGCGTTTCCGGAAGCATCCGGCGCCCGCCCATGTCCCCTTGCAAATAAGGTGGGGTTTTTTTGTCCAAGTCTCTGTGGATGCGCATGTGCACCCAACGGAGCATGCGCATTTGTCATGTACACAAAAATAAAAAACAGTTTGCCGCGGCGCGCTTCTTCATTGCGCGCCAGCTTGTCCTGTGATCAGCACCTCACCCTTGCCATGGAACCTCCACGGTACCTCCACAGGACCTCCACAAGAGGTCTGATCGCGTAACTGCGCAGTAGTTTGCCCCAGGGCAAACAGCCACGCTTCTCCTCTGCAGTTTCCTGCCCGTGTGACCGGGGCCTTAAATTGTTTGTGTGGTAAAGACAAAAATAACAATGTGGGAGATGGCAATTGGAGGGGGTAGCATGAGGTCTTAGTTTCTCACAGTGATTTATTTGGGTTATATACTTCCCCTTCTAAAATATGTTTACAGAAGATAAAGTACCTGGCAAAAGTACTTAGTAGTGAACTTTTTGTATGGGTATGCTGTCGCCTTTAAATTGTCACTCAGAACATGAAATGTTCACAGTACTTTAACATGTGGGTGTGGAGTTACTGTAGTATACAAGGCATAAATGATATCACATTTAATTATAGCTTCTCTTTTAATGAACTAATTAAATTGAATAAATCCACTGGTGGTAATTGAAAAGAGTAAATAGAGGTTTTCATTTTCAGTGCTGATATGCCTTAATAATTTTCTCTGAAGAATAAATTAATTTAATTCTTATAATCAGGAAACGCAGAATTAACACCCTATCCTGTTTCCAGGAGTGTAAGTATAAGATTCTTCAGAATAATTTTTTTTTAAAATAGGCAGACTGAAAAAAATATCAGTGTGTTTATAACTCTGTTGCAGATTGTTGTGAATGAGGGTCGGCTGGCCTTCAAAACACACAGAGATATGCAAAAACAACCATAAACTGTAATGTTGCACTCTGGAGGGAAGTATATATTTTTGTTGTGACAAGAGTCCAGGCGGGCAGAAACATTCTGGCTCCACTGTCAAAAATGGAAGATTGATACGTGTTAACATCTGCAGCTACAAGCTCTAAAAATCAGTGGCAAAAAATGGTTGTAAGGTTGGGCAACAGAACTTTGGTGGGCTTTCAGAGACACAACTCACAAAACTAGGATTGGTCCCTCAGAGATCCGGCCAACTGGGAGTGGAAGAGTCAGAACACCCTGGCTGTTTGGAAAGCAAGTGAAATGACAGTGAAGGCACAGAGAGCATCCTCAGCTGGTCGCCTGTCAACTCAAGCATATCCTTCTCAAAGAGAGGGGGCAGGGGTTAAGCATGTCAAGTAATAATTTATCCAGTCTAGGTTGGTTAGTTATTCCTTTTTTGCTTTATTTCTTAGAAACTGCACCTTTGTACGCTGATGTATTCTAGCTCATCCGTGTTGGTATTTTGAGTAGAATATATGCTAATTAAATAAATTCCTTATCTTAAAGGTATGTGAGACTGCATTGGAATTCTGACAGTGGTTGCTTAGACATCCTGTGTATATTCCCCTTTCTAGATGCCTTGGGCCACCTAGAGAAGTTTTGGAGAGACCAGAAATCTTTTGGTAGTGGCAGAACTCGGTACCCTCACAGTCTCGGGACGTGTTCTAGAGAAGGGGAAAGGGGGGTCCCACAAGGAGGTTGGGATTCCTTGTGAGCACACATCCCCAGGCTACTCAGCTGTCTTGTCTGCTCGCAAGAGACAGAGGGGAAGAGAGAATGAGGGAGCCCATGTGATCACATACCAATAAGCTCCTTCATAGGTCTTCTGTGTTACTTAAAGAATTGCCTAGGAATCAATTATCTCCTGACTTGCCCAAAGCTGTGGTCTTTGGCCAGTCTTGGGTTGTTTTTTTGGGGGGAGGGCATGTTTTTATTTATTTTTATTTAGAACATTTACTTGCCAACTTTCTACCTTGCAGAACTACAATATAAATAAAACAGTGATTATAAAAAGCACAAAAAGACCACAATTCAAAATCTTCAATTAAGACTGCCAATAAATAAAAACTACATTAGAAAAATGCAGTCCTAAATAAAATTGTTTTCAACTTCCTCATGAAGATCAAAAGTGAAGGGACTAGATGCACTTCCCTGGGGAGGTTGTTACATAACTGTGGTGCTGAGACAAAAAAGGCCCTCTCTTGTGTGCCTACCATACAAGCTTCTTTGGTTGGTGGACAGTCAGGAGGGCCTCTCCGTGTGATCTTAATTCCTGGGCAGGAATGTATGGGGGAAGACAGTCCTTCAGATACCCCAGTCTCAAGCCATATTGGGCTTTAAACAACAAAGCGAACACCTTGAATTGGGCTCAGGAACAGAGCAGTAGCTGGTGTAATAGCTGTAATGTCAGAGTCACATGATCCTGGTAGCTGGCCCTGACCAGCAGTCTAGCTGCAGCATTCTATGCTAGCTGCTGCTTCTGAACACTCTTTTATTTGTGCTTTTTAATATATGTTGGCCAGCTTTTAAGCACTCAAAGACCTTCACATCCTGTATCACCAACATCCACAGTAAGGATATAATGTATCTTTAAAAATCTACAGTAAGACAATATGAAGAAAACAGTTATCTGCACGGAGAGACCCTAGACATGCACAGAGTAGCACTGTGACCCCCTCAGCTTTATGCCAGTTTACAAAGCCTTGTCACCTTCTCCCGACTCTGCTCATTATGGATTGGTCATGCTGAGAATTTTACATGCTCATTAGGCAAACGTTCCCCTGTTCAAAGACTGTGATCTACTCATGAGCCTCAGCTTGGCTCATGCTGATATTGCTGTTTTCTGTCTGGCTTGAATGCCAGTCTGAGCAGCTCTGTGGTTGCAAATCAGTATTTGCAGATAGGATTCCTTTCTTGCTTATGTACTGCAGCAAATGACTGTGTTTGCACTTTTGAACTAGGGAAAATTACTCTCCTCCCATTTTCCCAGGAGAATTTTGGTCAAATCATTGAAGTGACATACCTTTGAAGCACAAACTATTCATTTCCCAAGTCTTTGGGCATGGCAATAGATTCCCCAAAGAAGTCCTAGGAGGCAGAGATTGTGGAAGATTCCCTCCTCCCAATCTGGGCACTTGTAGTGCCATTGAAGTCAGTGGATTTAAAAGAATGCAGCTTTGCTAAGAACAGTGGTGTTAAGAAGCTTCTACTGTAGTTGTCAGTATGGGCTATGCATTCAAGGCGTTCCCTTAATAATTTTATATTTTAAAAGAGTTGAAGGCCATTTTTTAGTTTATAGGGGGATAAGCTGAAATTCGAATGAGACTGTGTGAAAAGTTCTTTGGAACTGGACAGTTCAGTAGCCATTAATGTTCAAGTGATCAGACTCTAAATCATACAGACATCCAACCCTTAAGTGTAAAAGGTTCAGCCCTCTTTTTTGTTTTACTTTAAATGTGATCTTGATTTTTTTTATTTAAACAATTGGCCAAGAAGGGGGGGATGGTTGTATTTATATGCATGTACAGATGCTGTGATTCCCCATCAGACAATTTGTGCTATTTAAACAAGTGTTGAACAGCTCGGTGAGCATTCAGTGTGATGCAGACGAATTGACAGGTGCTCTTTTGTGTCTGTTATGTACTTATAAGGGCCTAGGTTACATTTCTGCAATTTTGTGGGCACCATGCTAATCTAGATCATAAACAGTACAAATACTACTGGTGTGTTTTTTTTGGGACCAATTGTTTTGCTTTGTACTTAGTGACTCCTCTGCCAGCATGATATGAAAGTGCGTTACTGAATTCTTAATTGGGGGGTAGAAGGTGAGAAGCAACCATTTCTAGATATGGGCCTGAATTTTAACTTTTGCCAAACAGCTGGTGCCAAATGGCCATTCCCATTCTAGGGCATACAATTTGTACAGAGAAACAGTGAGACCAAAGAGACCAGTGGTGAGGCCACTGCACTTTATGGACTATTAGCATTCTACAATGTTTCTTAGAATCCTCTGCAATGAAAATGGATTCTTTAATAGAAAGGTCATTCTGGATAAGAGTTTCTTCAAGGTAGAAACATTTGAAAAGCTTTGTATGATTAAAGTTAGTAAGGTGCTGAATGAGAGTCCTGGAATTTGTGACAGATAGACAAACCAGAAATGGGATAACAACTCCATTTAGTGAAGTATGTTTCTGCAGACAGATCCTGTACATTGAGCTATTAAGACAAAGAAAGGAATAGACCGTGGGCACACAGGAATAGGGATGAGCATGAATCGGCTCACGAATGTAAATTCATGATGAATTTTGGCTGGTTCATGGTTCACGAACTTAAGAGCTGCCACAAACTTCCACAAATGTTAAGGCAGTTTGTGAAGAGCAGAAAGTAGGGGTTTACACGGCTCCAAGTCATTTAAACACCTGCTTTCTGCTCTTCACAAAAACAGCTGAGCAGCGGGAAGCAGAAACCAGGGGGTTTACATGTAAACCCCCACTTTCTGCTCCCTCTGCTTTTTGTGGGGAAAACCCTGCTTTCTGCTTTCTGCCAAAAGGGGCGGGGAGCAGAAAGCAAGGGTCACAAACCACTACAAATTGATTTGATTCACAAACCAATCTCCCGGTTTGTATCAGATCATGGTTCAATTTGTGGTTACAAACAAAATGTAACAAGCTGCAAAAATGCAGTTCGTGCCCATCCCTCCACTGGAAACTGAGCAGAAACAATAGATTTTGTTCCTTGATGGCTTGATTTGGGGAGACATAAAAGTATGACTAAACATCTCGATGACCTATGTTCCCGTTCACTAGAGAGATACTAAAGATTCTGGTAGATTGTGATTTGTTTCAGTGTTGACTTTTTTGTATTATTTTTTTTCTACAACCAAAAGAAAAATGGCTTTGTTTGAGATAGTAAAGGCTGACTTGGATATTACATAATTTTAAGCATTTTTTTTTGTTCTGTGATTTGTTTTTAGGATACTATAATGTATTCAGTATTAAGTCATAAACTTTATCTTGTGTTTAGTTTATTTGAATGTTAGTTACTTAAATTAATTGAGTTACTTGGGTCATCACCATTCCTCTTCTGTCCTTCCAGTTTTCCTTCATGGCTTTGTTTTTGCAACTGAAAAATATCTTGTTGTTTCCAAGTTTTGGTGCTCTGAGAACATCTACAGCCTGTTTGGGAAACTGGTGCTGTCAGTGATTTATGGGATAGCTCTGTATCTTGCAAAAACAGGCTGCATCTTCTGTGGGAATCCTTCATATAATATGCATTCTGGCTCCTATCATGTATGGCAGAACACTTGGTTAACTGACTTGTCTTTCTGGAACAGAAATATTGCTCATTATGTATTACTTCTCTTACTTGATTTGGCAGCAGTCTTTAAAGCATGCTAGTTCATAGCTGATTTATTAAGGCTGATATTGTGAATGAATGTTATATTACCTAGAGATCAAAGCAGTAAAACCATTATAATTAAATGTTTTTCATTGCAACTTCCTTGCAGCTGCTCCTCTTCTTGGCTTAATACTTATTGTCCAAGATAACCTTTTCTTTGAAGTTCAGATGAAGAAATATTAGTGTCAAATACAGAGAAAAACATTTACCTAAATAAAAATGGTAGTGGTTTTGTATGGGCTCTAAATGTTTTAACATGCAACCTTTATACAGTCATTCACATACCATCCCTGTGCAAACATGCTAGTCTTATAACTATATATTGCAAAAATGAAACTGAATGAATTAACAGGAATATATGCCCATTGATGGTGCACTGTAAATAATATATCAGCACAGTTCTGGATAAAAATGTTGTTTCCCTTGAATACAGGTTTAACATACACACCCATATATATATGGGTGGCTGAAGCTTTTCATGGTGTGCGGGTAAATTATATCACCTGGTAAATAACAGCCCATTAAGCCTCTATTAAAGAGACAGGACATTTTTTTCTCCACATAGTAGGCTGCTGTCAGGTAGCCCTGTCATAGTGTTGGAATGTGAGGGGGGATTTTACCTCCCTCCCGTTCTCAGCGCTTCTCTGCCTAATGCTCCCGCTATCTGCACATTGGCCTTGATGATGTTTTGCTGTAATTCCCCAGGTCTGGGAACTGTAACTGCTTTGGGCGCAAAATTGCTTGCTGTCAGGGCCCACGCGCGAGAGAAAACTTCATTGGCTTCGCGGGGGGGGGGGCGTTTCAATATGCTATAAGTTAGTAGCCATCTTATTACAAGGCATTCCTAACACAGGCTGTATACATGTACTTTAGTTCTGCGTTACCATAATAAACACTTATCTTCTGAAGAAGCCTGGGTGTGTGGACTACCTGCCTAAAGTTCCTGACAGCAGCCCTAGTAAAGGACTAGCAGAATGGAGAGGGATTATATTCCCTACAGAGGGCTAGTGATGTAAAATGCCTGGAAATTGTGAAGCCATGGGTAGACTTTTTCTTTGTCCCCCAGGGGGGAAAACAAATGCTAGAATTTGGGAGAGAAATTAAAATATACGAAAAACTTTCTTATCAAGCTCAAACTTATTTTATTGCTTCAACACAAAAAATGGAACATTTAGAACTTCTTTAAATAGTATTTTACATATTTATAAAATTTAGAAATATATATGTCTTAGTTTTTTACAACCAAAACTGCAAATATATGTAGTATTAGAGACAGAATTTCAGACCACTGCATTCTATGCTACATCAGCATATATATCCTAGTTTTTGCCATCTGAAAAGTAGGAAAACATATAATACAAATTTTACAGCAAAGAAAAAGTGTGATTTGGACAGATATAGTTATAATAAGACTAGCAGCATATTTGGATATCGAGTTTAACAATGAAAGCACTGAAGTCATATACACAATCTGGCATATTAATTATGGACAAAAGTAGTTGCATCTAAAAAATAAAGCTATACTTGAAAATAGGAGTTTTTGACTAATGCTGTAGATTATCTTCATGCCATATATTCTGATTAAGTCCTTCTCATTTGAAAAGAGAAAATATTATTTTGCCCATTGCTTTGCCAATTTATCATTTTTCTGTTGGAAAAATGCGTGGGAGTCCTTGTGAGGAAAAAAATGTATCCCCCCCTTCCCTGCCCTTCACGCAGAACTAAGTCTTTTCGCCAGTCTCCAGCTTTGTTTGTTGCTCACAGTATGCCCTCCCAAGGGAAGAAGATCTCTTCCCAGAGGCTGTCGAGATGGATTGTGGAGGTGATCAAGCTATGCTACGCTTTGGCTAAGAAACCTCTTCCAGGTCAGCTTCGCGCCCATTCTACGAGGGCGGTAGCAACTTCCACAGCTTTCCTGTGAGGTATGCCGTTGGAGGACATCTGCAACGCTGCGACTTGGGCTACTCCGCTCACCTTCGTGAAGCATTATGCCCTGGATGTCCGGTCTACTCGTCGTGTGGCGTTGGGTCGATCTATTTTGCAGACGGCGCAGGTGTAGGGCCTCGGCCCCTCCTCCAGGTAAGAGTTATTGCTTGCTATTCTCCCAAGGGTGTGATGCACAGAGACCACGAAGAAGATAGACAGGTTGCTTACCTGTAACTGGTGATCTTCGAGTGGTCATCTGTGCATTCACACCACCCGCCCTCCTTCCCCTCTGCTCTCGGCCCTTCATCTTATTTCTTTGAAGGCTGTTGGGCGGCGGTCAGAAGGAACTGGCGGGATCTGCGTGCCCCTCCTTGGTCATGCGCAGTGGAGCCGGCGCGTGACCTGGGAGAGGCGCGAAAATCCCTTTTGCTAGCTACCGGTACCGAGAAGGTTCAGCGCAGGCGCAGTATTCCCAAGGGTGTGAATGCACAGATGACCACTCGAAGATCACCAGTTACAGGTAAGCAACCTGTCTTTTTTTACAACCAAAACTGCAAATATATGTAGTATTAGAGACAGAATTTCAGACCACTGCATTCTATGCTACATCAGCATATATATCCTAGTTTTTGCCATCTGAAAAGTAGGAAAACATATAATACAAATTTTACAGCAAAGAAAAAGTGTGATTTGGACAGATATAGTTATAATAAGACTAGCAGCATATTTGGATATCGAGTTTAACAATGAAAGCACTGAAGTCATATAAACAATCTGGCATATTAATTATGGACAAAAGTAGTTGCATCTAAAAAATAAAGCTATACTTGAAAATAGGAGTTTTTGACTAATGCTGTAGATTATCTTCATGCCATATATTCTGATTAAGTCCTTCTCATTTGAAAAGAGAAAATATTATTTTGCCCATTGCTTTGCCAATTTATCATTTTTCTGTTGGAAAAATGCGTGGGAGTCCTTGTGAGGAAAAAAATGTATCCCCCCCTTCCCTGCCCTTCACGCCATTATTGAAATCTGCATGTGGAAGAGGAGACTTACTGTGCCAATACAACGTTAAGACTTTTTCACCTCATTTAGTCACCTGTCTTCTTTTTGAATTCTGTGGAATTAAACTCACAATAAGTGACTCCAGGCTAGTTGGTTTTCAGTCATAGTTAAGGCCTAGGCATTCATGAGCATGCTCACATGCATTCATTGCCACTAGGATGCATGAAAATTAAAGTCCCCAGTGCCTCCAGGTTTTATTAATCGAGCTGTTACCAGCCAGGCCATCTCACCATTGATTTCCCTTCACAACACTAATTTGCTTGGGAAAAGGAAGGTATTGGCAAGTAAAGCTAGAGCTTTGTTAGACAAAGTCTAGAAATAGCCAGGCTTTCTCTGAGAGAGCTCACTACAGCCAAGGCAATTACAAAGTGAGCCAAGGTGAGAGTATATTCACACAAAGAGTATATTCAGAGTTTGGTTTAGTTGAAACAATAAATCTCCCCACCCTTCTTTGTTGAGAAGGCAGTTCCTGCTTAATACCAGAATTGAAACCTTCTAGCATTACTGAGTTGAGTGTTTCTGCCATTCCATGTTAGCACTATGTCCTAGGCAGGAAGCATGGTTCTGCTGGAGCTCTGGAGATTCCCCATAATATCAAGTCAGCACAGGTAAAAGATTGTGCAACATACTCTGAATAGCACATTTTATGCAAATAGGCCCTTAAAGATGTATTTGCCACAAATAAGAGGTGAATGGATTATATTGTCAAGCATGGAAGTGGGTCAGGCAAGGATGGAAGAGTCTACAATCAAACTAGGTTCAGGAGGTCACCAACTGATCATAGAGGGCAATGAATCTGTAGCAAAACTTGGTTAAGGTTGAACTTGAAAACAGGAGTCCACAAGGCAGTCCAGGAGAGAGACAAGGCACAAGTTCAAAGATGGAGCAGTCAGGAACCAGGTTCATCAAGCATAGTCTTCACATTACAGATGAGTTGCTCAGACTATAGGGTCCAGCCTGAAGGTAGCAGCTTTATAATATCATGGTAGATGTTACTGAGTCCTTTAGTCAGCTGATTTCCCCCAAATAGTATGTAAAACAAACAGCCCTGCTTTATAAAACCAACGGTCAATCTAGTCCATAATCCTGTTTCACACAGTTGCCAGCGAGTTGACCTGGAGGGCCAACAAACAGAGCATAGAGGTCAACGCCTTCCCTTGATGTTGCCTCCTAGCAGTGAGTTTCAGAGGTTTACTGTCTATGAGTATGGAGGCTTCCGTTACACACCATGGCTAAGTAGCCACTGATGGACCTGTCCTCCATGAATCTGTCTAATCTCCTTTATAGCTATCTGTGCTGGAGGCCAACACTATATCCACTGGCAGCATCCAGTACACAGGTCACAACTCTGGACCTGCTGGCCCCAGGTTCTGGATTCAAGGCCTTGGGGTGCCTGATTCACATGGGGAGCAGCTGACCAGCATGAACATAGTATAGGCCTCTGCTCAACCAGGATTAGCGAGACAGTCTGTATTGCAGTGTCAGCACCTCATCAGTAATTTGTACATAATCTATAATATATAAAAGGCAAGTCGTGCAGGCGATGACTCACCTACTCTCCCATTGGCCACTGGGGAAGCTGACTTGGTGTCCTGTTGGTCTGTACCACCGGCTCCTCTGTTATTACACCCCCACTTTTGACGCATTGCACCTTGGGAGTTGTAGCTCTCAGCTGGCCTTACTGCAACCAGGGAATCAGAACTACAGCTCCCAAGTTGGGAGTCCCAAGAGGCCGTGGTTAAACTGTTAGACGGGGTTGGGGGGAAAGGGAAGGCCTGGACATCATCTTGAATTACAATTGATCTCCAGACAACAGAGATCAGTCCCTATGGAGAAAATGGTTGCTTTGGAGAGTGAGCTCTATGGCAGTATACCTTACTGAAGTCCTTCAACAAACCTGGCCCTCCCCTAAGTATTGCCAACCTCCAGGCAGCACCTGGAGATCTCCAGCTATTACAGCTGATCTCCAGATGACCAAGATCAGTTCTCCTGGAGAAAATGGCTGCTTTGAGTAGTGGACTCTGTGGCATTATATCTTTCTGAGGTCCCTCCCCACCCCAAACCCCACCCTCTCCAGGCTCTACCCCTTAAATCTACAGGTATTTTTCAACCCAGAGTTGGCAACCCTGTAACTGGCTACAGAACCACTTTACAGACCCTTGGAACCCAGAAGACATGGCATAGGAGGAGGTGCTTTTCTACTTTATCTGTCACTGCATAGCCCCAAATCAACATAACTGAGGGGTGGATGGAACCATGCCTGTTACCATGTGGCTCTCCTCCCATACTACCCACTTGGGGCAGCAAAATGACTTGAGAGCCCTGGCTTATAGCTAAGCAGAAGGAAATAAAAATGGCTTTCCTCCCTCTAATTTCTCCTTCTCTCCACTGCCCCAGCAGCCACAGCCAGGACACTCACCTGGAGCCTCTTTCTAGAGCCTGTTTCTTCCCACAACAGGCCTTACTTCTAGTGCTTTATAACATGTGAAGATGTTATTGTAACAATACTTCTAATTATTCGTGTACTATAAATTCTTCAATTTACTATTAATTCCTTCCATATCCAGAAAGCAGATAAAAGATCTTAAGTGGTTTCAATAGAAACTTTGTATAAAGTCATTATAGGTAAATATCTAGCAGTACAAATAGGGACCTTGGCATAAATCTTACTCAGAAGGTTTTCAGACCTTTGAACCTCTCTTTTCCATACTTCCTTTTGAGTATAATCTTATGTATAGAATTCATTTATTGTTTAAAAAACAAGGTGTTTTTAGTTAATCACTGTCAGATGAATTGATTTGTAGCTAGAGAGGTACATCTAAAATTAAAGAGTAAAGATTAAAAAAACATCAACATAATGTGTTTCAGGTAGTCATAATGTTTATTTTGTAGCAGTGCTCATTAAGGTTGTTCTTTTGATTACGTAGTTAGCCCTCAGATTGTCCTTACATTTACCTTGGCTGAGGGGTGTGCAGTTAAATGCCACTGTGAAAATTACTGGAAAACATTAACATGTTATTGTAAGCAGCTCTGCTGAAAACTGAACCTGATCGGAAGTAAAATTTATAAATAGCCTCATCTGTATGCAGAGGGTGAATTTCTGCTGAGCTTTAACAATAGCTATTATTAAGATGCTTTAGATGGCTTTCTCTCTTTCTGTTAACAGTATATTCATAAATTTAATGAGATATAACAGAAAGCCATTGAAATCTTATGTTGCCTAATACTGTATTAATTAATTATACAGATTGTGTAAGCTGTCTGGTTCTCCTTGTCCCTGAATGCCAACACAAACACATCAATAATTCTTTTTTAGTCATGGAGGAAGGAAACTTGAAATGTTGTATGCTCTGGGGTGAATCCAGCTATTCTTCGAGGAGCCTTCCTCCAGCCTGAGAAGGCTTCCTACAGTTTAAGTGGTTCTTCCCATGGAGCAAGAGCTGTAAATTGGAGGAAGGATTCACACCTGTCCCACTGGCCACAAAGCAGGGTCATCCCATATGCAATCCAAACCACAGTCTGCCATAATTGGTGTGTATAGATAGATTCTCTCTCGGCTCAGAGTAATTTTTTGTGGATGAAAATGCCTTTCTAACAACAGATATGATGACCAGTCAAGTCTTAAGCATGAGCCAAACCAAACCATTGAGATTTCAGGGTGATGCAGTGCTGATTAAGAGAAAAGAAGGCTTCCTCTCCGAAGAATAATAAGTTGGCTCCAAAATAAGTCTGCCATTAACTGAATGAGTTCTTTCATGACCAGAAGACTCTTTACTTGTGTAGAAAGATATTTTTAGATCCACCCACAAGAATTTTAAAAATGCTTTCAATTTCCAGAGGATCACAACCGAATCAACAGAATATAGCCATAAGATATCATTCATAACTTTCATTCAGTTTGAACAACTGCCCAAACAGATACTTTCCTGCTTTTGCTTATTCTCCTACAGTACTTAATATAAGTAAATATCCATATTATTATGAAAAATAAAATTCTGTAATAGCTAGGAAATTAAGGACAGAGAAAATGCACAAGTGGTTATTTTCTGAGTACATGCTAGATGCCACAGTATGGATCTTAGAGGATGTGAAAACCCAGTGGAATTCATACGATATGGCAGGATAAATTGCTTTGTCTTACCAGACATTTCTTCTGTTTGTGGGTTTTGTGGAGCTGTCTTGCAGTGTCCCAAGTAGTCACTGCCTCTGCCTTTGCTGCAGCAAGCTTGATCAGCATTGGATATCAGCATGATGTTGGGACATTGGTAGCTGGTGTGTGGGGTATCAGTAATTGACAAGTGATGTCTAGGAATAAGAGTTGCTGATCACTTTTATCCCACTTCCCAACACATCATGAGATCCTTGGTTGGTCTTAGGAAAATGGATTTCTTTCTACTCAACATATTTCCCTTCGCCCTCAGCCTGTCTCACAGTTTCTGTAAGTGTTTTCCCTTTGGCTTCAGCTAGCAGTAGCATGCATATGCAAGTTACGGCAATGATTTTAAAAACTCTTTTCCTTTAGAAAACAATTTTCACATTGAGAGCTGGTGTAGTGTTTGAGAGCAGTTGGGAGCAGTTGTGATTCAGATACTCATTCTTCCATGGAAGCTTGCTGGGTGAACTTGGGCCAGTCCACACACTCTTAGGTTTAACCTACTTCATAGGAGGATAAAATGTAATCCACGGTGTAAACCACAGTGGGGAGAAAGGCAGGGTATAAAAGAGGTAAATAATAAATAATCAGTCTAACAGTGAACCCTTTTACGTTGCTGAAGATGCTGTGGCGTATTCTAGTACATACAGGGAATTCATTTAGAAGTTGTTAACAGGAATGTTAGGGCTCACTGTTGACATAAGTAAACTGAGACTACTACACTTCACAACACAGCCAACACTGCCCTGCTCGGTAATGGTGGATGAGCTGTTTTTCAAGGAAGGCTTTGGTCTGGTAATCACTAAGAGACTCTTGCTAAGCATCTGAGGAGCCCCAGGTCCCCGGAAAGAGCATGAAAATGTTTTCGGGGGGGGGGGGAGAACATGTGTGAGAGCTTCAAAAGTGTTCATAATTACCCTTATTTGTCTGTAAAGAAAAATTAATCAGCAATCAGTGTAGCAACCTCTGAGTAGTAGTGAGGCGTTTCAGTCTTCTAGTATCAGGACTGACCTCTCTGAGGTTTGTCTTTGTTTATCACAAAAATCTTAACATAACACATATACACTTTCCCATTTTGATTTTCCTCTTGTGTAAACACATCTATCTACAATGTTGTACTTCTGTCTGGCTCTCTTGATTTTTTGTTTCACTTAATGGCAGTTGGAATTTTGGGAAGTGATTTGTTGCCCCAAGAGAGAGAGTCAGGGACTCTTGTGCATATGAAGGAGCTCTTTCTCACTGTGGAGAGACCATTGGTTTGTATGCACAAGAGATAGAAACTTAGCATTGTTACAGATTGCAGTTTGGATCCATTGGATCATTTCCATGGATGGAAGGATTCTTGCCTACAGAGTGTGACTTCCTAGCCTTACAGATTGCAGTTTGGATCCATTGGATGGCAGGATTCTTGCCTACAGAGTGTGACTTTCTAGTCTCCTCTTCCCACTGCAGCAATAACTTATACAGACAGGGACCCCATTATGGAACAGCATACTGGAATTATTTTGTCCAGCAACAGAAGGAGGGAGGCAAGAATATCATGCTCCACCAGCTGAAATCCTTCTGCCTGTGAAAGCTTTTCTGGACTTTTTGTGCAAGTAATGTATTACTTGGTTCTTGCATTTCCTGTGCCTGTGGATCAAATTAAGTATACACATGAAAAGCAGACATTTTAAATGTGTAGTTCTGTCCTGTGTTCATGTTCAAAGAACATGCCAGAGTAAAATGTGCTCTTGTGTCATTTGCGTAAATGTCTTTGCTATCATTATTCCTACATCCCTACCTCTTTCCACCCCCCCATGATATTCTCATAATTAACTAACACTTGCTTTCTCTTCCATGTTGTCAAACATGCCACAAAATTCTAGAAATAATGAGTTTGATGGTGGTGAGGTGATTTGAACAGCATATAATTTCTACAAAATAGACTATTCCATAAAGAGTTTTTGCATCGAAAATGATGCCTAACTGCACAGTAACTTTTGGTCATATAAGGATCATCCCTTTTTATACTGAAATGAATTTTGCAGTGTTTTCCTTTTCTTGGAAGCGAGCTTTGTCTGTACTGTTGGAAGGCTATAACTTCTTTTACATTTTTGTTAAATCCAACAACAGGGCAGGATCCCAATACCTGAAACAGCAACCAACTTTGTGGGTATTTTTTAGTACAAGATTTTAGACTAGCTTGACTTTTTCAGAGGGTAAAGGCTTTCAGTGAGAAAATGCCATGAATTTGTTATTTCTGCTTCATAAAATTTGTCTAGCCGAGTTCATAGAGTTTTCTGACAGGATACTATTTCCTTTGAAGAGCAAATGTTTTTTGGGATCTTGTACCCAATAAAACTTACGTATACCCATGTTAGTCTGTTTTATTTTTTGCTAGGCATACACTTGTAATTACCATATTTTAGTAATTTCCCCTCCCAAGTATTGCTTCAGCCATTACCAGTGCTGCATTTTTATCCTGAGATCAATATATATGCCCAGTATTCTATTTGAGCTGGTAAAACATCTGAATTTTTTCCCAGGGAGTAAATAATCTACGCTGAAAATATATGCTATAGTCTGATGTCAGTTTGCATTTCCCCCCTCCAGCAATTGTGAGAGGAACAGTAAGAGTATTGTTTCATCCTTCCCTCTAGTTACGTGAATATTTATACTATATACTAGATTCCCTCTAACAGGCTTAAGGGCCATGCAAGTGGGGTCTTTTTTATTGCAGGTTAAGTTAGAACCGGATATGGAACAACTGATTGGTTTAGCATAGGAAAAGGAGTACGACAAGGATGTATATTGTCGCCTTGCTTATTTAATATGCAGAGTACATCATGCGAAATGCTGGCCTGGATGAATCACAAGCGGGAATTAAGATTGCTGGGGAAAAGATCAACAACCTCAGATATGCAGACGATACCACTCTAATGGCAGAAAGTGAAAAGGACCTAAAGAGCCTCCTGCTCAGAGTAAAAGAGGAGAGCGCAAAAGTGGGCTTGAAGCTCAACATCAAAAAAACGGAGATCATGGCATCCGGCCCCATCACTCCTTGGCAAATAGAAGGGGAAGTCGTGGAAGTAGTGACAGACTTCACGTTCCTGGGATCCCAGATCACCACAGACTGTGACTGCAGCCATGAAATTAAAAGACGCCTGCTCCTTGGGAGGAAAGCAATGGCGAACCTAAACAGCATGATAAAAAGTAGAGACATCACCCTGCCAACAAAAGTCCGCATGGTCAAAGCAATGGTATTCCCAGTAGTCATGTATGGCTGCGAGAGTTGGACTATAAGGAAGGCCGAGCGCCGAAGAATAGATTCTTTTGAACTATGGTGCTGGAGAAGACTCTTGAGAGTCCCTTGGACTGCAAAAAGATCAAATCAGTCAATCCTAAAAGAAATCAACCCTGACTGTTCCCTGGAAGGCCAGATAATGAAACTGAAGCTCAAATACTTTGGCCACCAAATGAGAAGGGAGCACTCACTGGAAAAGACCCTGATGCTGGGAAAGATTGAAGGTCAAAGAAGACGGGGACGGCAAAGGATGAGATGGTTAGACAGTGTCAGCGATGCAACGAACATGAAATTGAGCCAACTTCGGAGGACGGCGGAAGACAGGAGAGCCTGGCGGGAGATTGTCCATGGGGTCGCGAAGAGTCGGACTCGACTGTGCGACTGAACAACAAAAACTTGAAGGGGGATGGCTTTTTTAAGTCAGATTTATTAAAAATAATGTGATTTTAAAGGTCCTTTCTCCATTAATCTCTTCGCATAGTGAATGTTGGGAATTTGTATGATTATTCATGTAAAGTTGTTCCATGTATACACCGAAACCATTTATTGTGTGCTTCAAGAGTAGGGGGAAATCGCCTCCAAAATCAGCTGTACTTTTAGAAAAAGCTTAATTTTTAATTTTACAAAATCTCACACATGTGAATACACATATATTGAATCAGACCACTGGTCCATTAATGTCAGTATTCTCTACTCAGACTGCCAGCTGCTCTCTCGGGTCTCATGCAGAGGTCTTTCACATCATCCAGTGCGTGGTCCTTTTTAACTGGAGATGCCAGGAATGGAACCTGGGACTTCTGCATGCTAAAGCAGAGGCTCTTCCATTGAGCCAGAGCCCCTCCCTGACCATTCTGTTCCAGATTCCACCTCATAGGGTTACTTATGCTTCTGTCTGCTGTGTAGCACACTTTTTGAGACATAGCAAACCTGCCTCGGGTCACAGTTTAGCATTGGGGAAAATTGTCTACAAATGGTCTGCTCTATGGTTAATTATTTAGAAATATTCTAAATAAATAATATTTTAATCTTTACTAAGCTACATTTTTCTTTATGGAAAGCCTGGGCAAAGAAATTGTCTCCAACCATGACCTCTCTCACCTCCATTTTGGAATATCCTCTGTTTTGTGGTGCAAATAAATATTCCCAGTTCATGCAGCAGGATGCAAGGTTTATATAGATTTTGGAACCTGAGAAGGGGAGGTCAGCCACTGCTGGGTACACAAAGCTTATCTAAACTACAAGACAAACCTAGTAATTGGTTTCTAGTATAACTGTTGTTTCATTTGATGACAAACCACTTCTCATGGCAGAAGGTCATCCATGCCTAGGCAGGTTTTGTGAAGCTAATTTTAGAAAGCTCACATAAAACTAAAAAAGTAAACGCTTCAGTTTCTAATAGTCTAGTAAATATCTTTTTAAATCAGTGAATGTCTGTGCCATTTGTGGGAGCAAATCTGCAACTGTGAAACCTGAAATGTAAAAATTTGTGTCGCTCAAAACCCTGCTGATATCAACATCCAGAAAAAAAATACAAGAAATATCATGAATCTTATTTAATTATGCATTATTTATTTATTTTATTTGAAACCTTGATTTAGCTGCCTTTCTGCATTGCAGAACTCAAGGCAGTGTATAATGTAAATAAAGCATGCCTTTCTGCATTGCAGAACTCAAGGCATAATAAAGTAACAGCCTGATCTCATCAGATCTCAGAAGCTAAGCAAGGCTGACCATGGCAAGTATTTGGATGGGAGACCTCCAGAGAACACCAGGGCCAGGAGGCCAATGGCAGGCTATCAAGCCTGTTCTCTGACTGTCCTCCATGCTCCAGTAAGAGTTGCCAGAGGTCTCCATGAATTCCAGGTACAGGCACACAAACACAAAAATGCAAAAAAAAAAAAAAAAAAAAAGCACCTAAAAGATCATAATTTAAAATCTCCAATTAGGACAGCCAGTAAATAAATACTAAAGTAGTCCAATGCAGTCATGAATAAAAATTGTCTTCAACCACCTCCTGAAGATTGAAAACTGAAAGCCAGATGCACTTCCCTGGGGAGGTTGTTCCATAATTGTGAGGCTGTCTCCATAAAAGCAGTCTCTCGTGTACCCATCAAATGAGCTTCTTTGATTAGTGGGACAGTCAGGAGGGCCTGTCCCTGTGCTCTTAATTCCTGGGCAGAAACATGTTTAAACAAGTACAGGTGTGATGGACCGGATCCTAACCCTATCCTGTACCGCAGAGTTTGAAATGTTCCTCCAATTTAAATGGATCGTTCATTAGAGGAAGGTTCCTTTGGCTGGAGGAAGGCTTGGTCCATGCCGGTATGTTCAGGGTGCATATATAACGAAAGCTTCTCCTTAGTGATAGCCGGACTATCTCAGACGGAGAGGTCTCCATAAGTAGATGTACAGTAGTGCACATAAATTCTAGATAAAAATAAATGCAGAAATATACAAAATTACAAACTTAAGAGTCCTTTGAGATATGATAATTTGTAATAGACCTGTTTCTAGCAGAAGCACAAAGACTTGATTCTTAATCTCATGGCAGCTGGAAATCTAAAGAGAGAACACAAATGTATGTTCTGTTGCTCAGTTCAGGGAATACTTGCATATGATCTCTTGTACTCATAGGCATGCGTAATTATCTACATTTGACCATGGGCATTGCAAAGCCAAATTCCTCCTATGTTGTGTAATGCTTTATTTCATTCATAAATAAGAATTCAGAGGCACCAAGATCAGAGATCAAGATGGGAATGGAGAAGGAAATATGGGATCTGACCATGGGTAATCAAGTGTTAGTTCTGCCATAGTCATAATTCCATAAATAATAAATCTTCAGAACAGCCACATTTTTGGCATATGTTTCTTTCCATGATTTAATGTTCAGTGAACTAGGAAGCCAGTTGTGTTTTCGTTATGGAGGGTAGTTGTTTAAAACTGTTTAAAACTGTATTCATTCCTGTTAGTTTATACATAGACATTCGCCATTTTGGGTTTCTAGCTTTTGATGAGGAAACTTGTTAGTGTTTTCATAAAACGATATTCATGCATTCTGGATGGCACTGCTGAAATGTCCCCAGGCGGGGAATGGATTCTGGATGGCACAGCTGAAAGAAAACACTGTTATTTTCAAAAATCAAACTGAAGCTTACTGCAATTCACAGAAATGTATTTATTCTTTCTCCAAGTAAGCTGAGCAAATATGGATCTTATTTACACATTAATCAACAAGTTGTCACTTTAGTTATTTTAACTTTTTTTAAAAAGTGTGTTTTGTACATATTTGAATTTTAAAAACCATTGCACTACAAGAAGACATTTTAAGAGTCTTTTTAAAGTTACCTGGTTGAAGATACAGAAAGTAACCAGGATTCAGGAAGCATTCTTCAGGATTCTCAGTTGTCATCTCAGGTTCAGCTTTGCCAATCTAAAATAAAATGAAACTGAATAAACTTCAAACGTAACTGTCAACACTCTGACACGTTTAGCCCTGCAGCCTGTGCCTAGTCTCTAATAAGCCCTTGTTATTTTATAGAGCTGCACTGGGCCTTGGTAACGCTGTTTATGAGCTCACAGCATTTTCAGTATAGTTCTGACTAACCAGGAAAACCTGAGGTTCCTCTGGTTTCTAGATTAGTGCTTCCATGCAAGCACACCAGCATGTTATGTAATTCCTCACCTATCCATCATGGTACTATGAGTTTTGCACTCATTTCTGCACCCTACTATCTATATTGAGCCTGTATTTCCATGGACTTGCCTGATCTAACCATGTGGCCCATCTTTGCTGAACTATTTGCAAGCTCTGAGATGCTGATATATAATTTTCATGGTATGAAAACTGCATATTGAAGAAGAGTAGCCAGGCCTCTCTGTAGAGTATAGAAAGACATAGTAATGCACCTAAGGATGTATCTTTAGTTAACCCAGGGCCAGCAAGCCCTTTCTGTCCAAGTTAAAGAGGATCATTTTGCAGGTGACTGCAGGGTCATTTTGCAGGTGAGTTCTTTTCTTCCTTGGGATTAGTGCAACTAATAACTGAGGAACTGAATTTTTAAAATATTATCTAAGTATGGGTGGGTCAGGTCACCTGAAAGTACGGAAGCATGCATTTCATAATTTCTTGGTGTTACTACTTGATTATATAATCACAAGGTTGGTTGGTGGTGTCAGTTTTCTTGGGGGTTTTGTTTTGTGTGATAACATAGGCCACCTGCTAATTAGTAATAAATATGGATTTTGTACATGTATATTTATATAAAATAAAATGAAGAAACTTAATTTTTGTAAAAACACTTTCACAACAGTCTGCAACTTTTTAAAAAACCTGTAATATAGGTGTTTCACTTGCTGCAATCCTATTTGGAGTCCAAACACAGAGCTAATTCAGACTTTCGACAAGGCCTGAGTGACATTATCTCTTCTATTGAAGCCAAACTGTGGCTGGCAAACAGGTAGGCTAACAACTGTCTCTGTAAAAGCAGTTATCACAGAAGGATAATTGGTTGTGGAGCTTAAATTGTAGTATTGTGCAATTGACATAACCTAGATAGTCATATGCAGAGCTTTGATTTCTATAGATAAAAATTGTGTCTGTTTTTTTCCCATTCCCTCAAAAATAAGAGAAAAAAGTGTTATGAACTTTGCTATTTTTAAAACATTTCCTCACTGACTTGTCAGATACTTAATTCTCCTTTGTGCAAAATGATATTTTTTTAAAAAATTCAAATACAAAGGAGTCAGGAGTCAGATGACAGATTGAATCCCAGTACTTACAGGAATCAATTAGATTGAGGTACTACAGTAACAATTGTACAGTAACAACAGATAAGAGACAGCTTGTTATTGCAGGTCAGATCTCTTCTGACACTTACAGCATCTTCAAAATGACAAAGGTCATGGGGTTAAGTCAAAAGGACAGCAGTCGAGAACCACTTGTGGAAAAGATCTTTTTCATCTCCCTGTTAGTGCTATGCTCCCCAGAAAGCAGCTTCCAGGGATCAGAGGACTTCTGGGAACAGTGTGGGATGCAGTGTGGTGGTCTATAGTGGGAAGGAAAAATCAGCAAAAAGTGCACACAACTGTGGAAGTGCCTTTTTACCTACAGAAGGAGGACTTTTAACCTAACACCAAATGCATTTTTTAATCCATTGATGAACTGGAATTTAGTTCAAGATGGGAAGCCATGCTAGTCTGTGTGTAGCAGTAGAAAAGATCAGGAGTCCAGGAGCACTGAAGACGTAACAAAATTTGCGACAGGGGATGAGCTTTCGTGAGTCACTGCTCACTTTTTCAGATACAGCTAGATTGTGAGTCCATCTGTCCTATATCTAGAATTTAGTGTTATTACCTCAATGCAGGTAATTTACTAACTGTACTAAGACTACGTTTGTTCATTTCATTGAATACTCTCTAAGATGGATTTATGGCTAATGGAAACATGCATTTAATTTTTTACTTAAGTTCTTTTCTGATGTTTGTACATTTAATAATGAAATGAATGTTTGCACTAGGGTTCCTTGGTCTTCAGCATCTTCACATCTTCAGGCATCTTGGAGTAGAATTTTTCCTTTTGACTTTCGGTGTTTGCTGTTTTGATTGATTAGTCTATGGAAAGTTGCTTACTCAAGGAATACGAAGTTCATCTATCTGATCTCCTGAATTTTAAGGGGAAATGGGACAGAAATCCCCATGAATATGAATATTCCATTTCAACAACTCTTAAAGATTACATGTGGGGGATCTGAAAGGACTTGCAGTTGGTGTTTCATTTTCCCTCCCCCCAGTGTTTCCTCTCCCTTTCCTGAAAGCCCCCATAACTTCTGCCCTATTCATAATTCTTTCTCGCCTTCCCACCCACTATCTAACCTACCTTTATTTGCCCTCTTTTCTTCATCTTATCTTACCCCCCCCCCCACTAGCAGTGTTCTCTTTGGGAAAAGTTTTCCTTGTGGTTCTGGCTGCTGGGCTGGGCCCAGTTGTGGGGTGGGAAATACACAAGGACTTGCAGGAGGCACCTCATTTCCCCCTGTATTCCCCTCCCCACACTATTTCCTCTTCCCCCCCTCCTGGCAGCCCCCATATCCTCGCCTTTCCCTGCTTCCTTTTCTCCTCCCCACCCACACTCCCAATAGCCAGCCTTTTATTTGCTCCCCGTATCCTTCAGCTACATTATTTATTTACTTCATTTATACTTGCCTTTCTCCACATTGGGGACACAAAGTGGCTTACATCATTCTGTCTTCCATTTTATCCTCACAGCAACACTGGGAGGTACCGTAGGCTAAGAGTGTATGACCGGCCCATTGTCACCAAGTGATCTTCCATAGCAGAGTGGGGATTCGAACCTGAGTCTCCCAGATCCTGAAACTCTTAACCACTACATCACACTGGCTTTCGTGCAGTGGCTGCTGTTGTAGAACAGTAGCAAGCAGCCAGGCCTCAGTGAGTCATGCAAGTTGGGTGGTAGCAAGTAACACAGTGGTTGCTTCTGGGCCTCGCCCCAGTGTCCTTTCTTAGAGGCCATAATAGGCCTGGAAAGGGCCCTGCCTTTTACTAGCAGAAATCAAGGCTTTAACTTTGGCAGTACTGTCCTGCCTTTATTTTTGTCAGACTCCTCCTCGCATCGTAATAAGCACGCTTTTGAAGAAAAGGTAACTTTATTAGAGCTGAAGGTGCATGACAGGATCACTGTTCAGAATGAGGGGTAAAAGCAATGGCAAAGCATATAATAAACATTCAAACTACTACAGGCCAATTGCGGGGGTTCCCGCGTGCGCCCTTGGCCTGAAAACTAACGGTCTCAAGCCTCTCACGTTATCTTCTTCTCACGGTGTTTAGTGAGAGCTTCTCTACACTAACAAGATCACACTGGCTTTCGTGCAGTGGCTGCTGTTGTAGAACAGTAGCAAGCAGCCAGGCCTCAGTGAGTCATGCAAGTTGGGTGGTAGCAAGTAACACAGTGGTTGCTTCTGGGCCTCGCCCCAGTGTCCTTTCTTAGAGGCCATAATAGGCCTGGAAAGGGCCCTGCCTTTTACTGGCAGAAATCAAGGCTTTAACTTTGGCAGTACTGTCCTGCCTTTATTTTTGTCAGACTCCTCCTCGCATCGTAATAAGCACGCTTTTGAAGAAAAGGTAACTTTATTAGAGCTGAAGGTGCATGACAGGATCACTGTTCAGAATGAGGGGTAAAAGCAATGGCAAAGCATATAATAAACATTCAAACTACTACAGGCCAATTGCGGGGGTTCCCGCGTGCGCCCTTGGCCTGAAAACTAACGGTCTCAAGCCTCTCACGTTATCTTCTTCTCACGGTGTTTAGTGAGAGCTTCTCTACACTAACAAGCTCTTGCATCCACCTGTGGCCTTGAGCTAGATAATTGTTTCGGCGAGCTACATAGACATGCGCATCTACGGTTCTACAGTGAAAGAGGCAAGCACACACATATACAGAATGAAAACAAAACATTGGCAGCTTGCTGACAATTTTTTAATATTTCAGATCTACCTTGTGTGTTCATGGTTCCAGCTTTAGGTATCCATAGATTTGGCCATATTGGGAATTATATATATTGAGTCTTGGAAATAATCATGCAAGTTCACTGCATGCATACAGTGCCATTATTCATATAGCTCTGGTGGAAATGTCCAGGGATGTGCTGACCACAGTACTTTCTCATGTACCAGGCCTAACAGAATTTTTAAGTCCTTTCTGTAGACTAGTCTGGAAAATGACATTAGCTGGGTAACTAAATGTAGTTCAACTGTTCTAAGAGTGTGCTTTCATGGGATTGATTCTGAAAGCCTACTTTTTTAGTACTAATATAAATCAGAATTTGATTTTTATTATTACATTATGTGATTTCCATTCTCTGGAATTCACTTGTGAATGTTTTGCTCTGTGGAGACATGGAAGCAATATTCTGATTGGTGTGTTAGAAACCACACTAAACATTATTCCCTTGTGGGAAAACATTATATTTGCATAGCATTCACGGATGCAACCAGGGCTTTTTTTTGGGTGGGGGGAACACGCCAGAACAGAGTTCCAGAACCTCTTCAACAAAATTCGTTTTAAAATGTTTAAAAGTTCATGAGTTTTCAGTATACAGATTGACTTCATTTCCCTCTTGACAGTTCTGGCACTTTTTTTTTTTAAGTCCTGGATGGAACTACTACTAAAAATGAGAATGTATATGAGAATTTTTGATAGTATAGACAGTGACAAAGATTTTAATTAATTTAAATACTGAATGTGCAGTTTTTAGAGCTTATTATATTTTAAATTTAATTCAAATTCCAGTGCTATAATTTAATTCAGATTCCAGTGTATATTGTTTAAATTTAAATTTATAGAATTGTCCTTCTTTGACTATGCTGTGATAGCGCACCTAAAAGTGTACTGTATTATCTCTTCAACCCTGGTTTACACAGTTCTGCTTTCTTCACTTTCTTACTTTGCAGCCACTTAAACAAAAACATGCATTTCCCAGTAAGAAAGTGAAAAAGGAAATTAGAACTCACAAATTTTGCAGTCTGGAATTTTCTAGAAGATGTAGTAATTTAACTGAGTAGTGGTGTCTGTAAGGAATTCCAATAATGGAGGAGGAAGATCATGTTAAGGCTGTCAACCAAGCCAGCACTGGAGCAAGACTAGCCAGCAGGGCTGATGGCTTCTACAGTAATTGCCATTCTGTAGCCTCCTAACAAGGTCATTTTCACTAGCAGTCTGTACTTTCCCTCTTTCCTTCCTTGCACCCAGCTCCATAGTTTTCCCTGCCCAGCTAGATCTTGCAAAGCAGTATTTAGTTTGTTGCAGCAAGATAAAACAGTCTTTCCCTCTTTTTTCCTTAATTTATCTCCCTCTTTTCCACACTTTTCTCCTTCATTTTGCTCTCTTTTATTATTTGCTTTAATTTCTCTCTCCCTCTGCCTTATTTTTCTGTGCCCCCCTTTATTTTCAAGTTTTGATCTCAGCTTCTTTTCATCCTTATCCTGCATAGCAACTTAGAATGTATTTAATAGCAGTATAGTAGCAAACCTTTGTTAATATTATGAACAGAATAATAATGAACAGAACTGACTCATTACCAATGCTGATCTAACAAAATAGTAATAGGATGCTTCCCCCCCCTTCTCCACCATTTTCATACATGGAAATGTTTTAGTGGTTATACTTGTGGGACAAAAGTTAGAACTCCCAGTTCAGGCACTGGGTTGTTATCATTATGATTGTGTTGGTGGAAGATCTAAAAGACCTTTGTGAAAGCTACTTGATATGTGACAAATGATACAATGATATGTCAGCAAAATCAATGATATGTCAACAAAGTCAATCACAGTGGTCCCGCTACTTCTCATCCAGCACGACAACCTAACCCAGTTTGCCTCTGCTTTCATGCTAGATGAAGTTACAAGGTTAAACTGACATAGATTTCTTACTGATTTACTTACTAACTAAAGACTTTTTGTGCCATGAAGTTTTTGAGAACTAGAGCTCACTCCATCAGATATAAGAAGTGTATCCTATATTGATAGATTTACATGTGTAAATTTAAAATGACAAAATCAGACACATGGTTAAAGAGGCACATACTGCAAATGGAGTAAATGTGGAGAGCTCTTTTGGCAGGCACAGCTTGTCTAGAAAGAGGAAGGAAAACTGCTCCCGCTTCTTTTACACAGTTATAATGGCTTCTGTAGATATGAGGGGCCTGTCCCTGATCGCTGTGCTCACAATACTTAACAGTAGTTTGAATGCTGAATGATCAGTTCTTCTACCTGCCAAAAGGGTTGCAGCAATACTTCATGAAACAACAACAATAGCTATCCCCCCCCCTTTGTGAACTGTAGGCAAAATTAGATTTATAACGAACATTATACCCAGTCTTTCTCTCCAGTGGGGAACCAAAGCTGTATTGTTCTTCTGTCCTCAGTTTTATCTTTACAAGCATCCTGTGAGGTATATCTGGCTGAGAGTGTGTCACCCAGCAACCTTTCATAGCGGATTGGGGATTTGAGTATTAGAGACACGTGGCAGGTTGCTTAAAAACTCTGTTATTACATATTACATGTTGCCTATCATGAAGATAAACTGGTTCAGGGTGATAACCTGGTTTTAGCACTGCAATTTCTGTCATAAATCTGAAGTTGGTAGTCAGTTCTCAAACATGTAGCATTATTTTCTGATGGGTTATGCCTGCCACAAGCAAAGCCCTCAGCTTCCATTGCAAATAGTATGAGTGTGGGGGGGTGTCTCAAAGTAATCAGGGCCAGGATATTCCCATGCCTTTCATTTTTGGCCCTAGAACTCCCAAAATTATCCTAAAGCTGAGGGCCAATTTTGAGTCTCCTTCCTTTATTCTCTGATGAGTTATGCCTTCCAAAAATGGACAGACGGATGAACAGGCCAATTCTTTTATTACTATAGATTCATGGTAACACCAAGTGATAGTGTTGCTAGGATTTATATGAGAGCTAAGTTGGCTTCTTGGTTTCTTGCAGGCCTTGGTACCCAGCAACATCAGCCATATCATCTTAGGTTCATACTCCAGCTCATCCTCTAATGTGATTTATGCCATCATGTGTCAGCAAGGCCTTTCCACCCTCTACACTGGACAAACAGGCCAGTTCCTTCGACAGAGAATTAATGGACCTAAGTTTGACATCAGAAACCACAACATTAAAAAACCAGTGGGGGAACATTTCAACCTTCCAAGAGATTTAGTTGCTGACCTAAAAGTAGCAGTTATCTTACAAAGGAATTTCAAAAGGAGATTAGAAAGAGAGACTTCTAAATGGCAACTGATAATGAAGCTCAAGACAGTGCATCCATTTGAACTGAACCGAGGCCTAGGTTTCCTGACATTACCAATGCTGATTTCTCCACGCCTACTACCTCTCTGCATATCACACCTGCTATTGTCATTTGCTTATTAATGTCATTCGGCATCTGAAATCACTCAGCTTCCAATATATAGTACTGATGGACTCACATTCTAGCTGTATCTAAAGAAGTGATCAGTGGCTCACAAAGCTCATATCCTACCACAAATTTTGTTAGTCTTTACAGTGCTACTGGACTCTTACTCTTTTCTACTGCTGCAGACAGACTAACAGGGCTTCCCATCTTGATGTAGCCCCATATAGGATAGGAAGATTTGAATACTAGATGGATTCTGGACTCAGAATAATTTTAATTGTATTTTTATTAGTTCTGGTTGAGAAAATTATACATGAGTTCTCTATGTAGCTTATATGTTTATATGTAGCTTTTGACAAAAGACTATACCCCCACTTCATAGCTAAAAGGTGTTTGCATTTCTGACTTTCCCCGTCAGTTTCCTGAGTATGAAATTGGTAAGTATGTTAGAGGCTGGGCTAAAGGACTGTTTTAAAAAGTTAAACTATTTAACTTCTCCCAATGACTTTATTTTAGGCAAAATCCTTGTCTGATCACTAGAGCAACATATGTTGATGTTCTTGTTCTGCTGAACAATTACCTTGGAAAATCTAGAATAAACGGTAAGTTTGAGTTAATGTATTATTTTACCCAATAGATGAGGGAACTTTCTCTAACTGGAGAAATAGATTTAGTAGATCAGGTGCTCTCAAACTTTTTTCAGATGAATCTCTCTTAAGTTGAAAAAAAGCCTGAGCCTCATTGGGCTTAATGGAGACAAAGCAAAGACATGCCTAAATTCTAAGAAAAGGAAAGACAGAAAGACAACATGATCATCATATTTTTTCTACATAACACCTTTACTCAGCAGTATTAGTAAACATAACTCCCGGTTTGTGTAGTTTCTACTTCTAAATAATAAATAAATAAAAATAAAATAGTCAACCTCATCAATAACTCCTGTTTGTCTTATTGAATCCTTAAGAAATACCTCTCCTAACAATTTTAATATTTAGGTAAATAGCTAAAATGAACTTTGTTTTCTTTACTCGCTCTTCATTCTCTCTCCAGTGTAGACTCAGCCCTCTAGACAGGGATACTGTCAGGCTGAACGTTCTGTATACCATGGTTTTGGTGGAAAGTGTCATCAAATCACAGCCTATTGCAACCCCATAGGGTTTTCAAGGAAAAAGGCAAACAGAGATGGCTTGTCATTGCTTCCCTCTGCATAGCAACCCTTGGCTTCCTTGGTGGTCTCCCAACCAAGTACTAACCAGAGCTGACCCTGCTTAGTTTCTGAGATCTGATGAGATCAGGCTACCCATCCAAGTCAGGGTTCAGTATACCATGGACCACGGTAAATAATAGTAGTAATACAATTGATGTAACTGTTCTAGTGCTTATTATTATTATTGTTGTTGTTGTTGTTATTGTTATTATTATTATTGATGATGATGATCTGGGATCACTTCAGCAGGGTGAGGTCTTATAATATTATGTTTCTGTCTAATATTAAAGGAAAACTGGCTATAGTCTTGCTGAATTTGGCCCAATTTTAGTCCAGTTCTTTCTTTGCAATCCTCAGTTAACTGCTTCTCCACACCCGTTCCTCACCTTTCTCTCTGTTGTGGAGATGACTGCTACAGGAGGAGATAGAACTCCTTTTACAAGAAGTCTCTGCTATCTGTTCCCTCTGAACTGGTCAAGGCCTTCAGACCCTCAGGAGGGGGAGAAGGAATCTCTCCCCCACCACCACCACCAGGGTGTCCGAGTGAGGCAATGCTAGTATTACATCCAACTTTGATCATGTAGAATTATCAGAGTAATTGATTAGGCTTGTCTTCAGTTTTATTAACTTATTTAATTTCAGTGCCATTCATAGTATACAGTATTTTGGGTGTCTTTCTAGGAACATGCCAATTACTATGTAGGTTGAAAAGTTATTTCTTTCAAATAAATATTGTGTCTGTTTGTAGGAAAGGGATCAAATAATAATAAAAAATTATAATTTCTTAATTTTGGTATTTGTGTGAAGCTCCAGGAAGTTAGGATATAAATTCTAGGACACAAAGTGAGTGCAAACTAGAATGGAACATAATGAACTTATAAAATGGTTAAACATGAACTACTACTAGTTATTTATGCCAGCCTTAAAAAGCGCAATAAAGTGAGGGGGGGTGACTGGATCAGTGGTAAATCATCTGCTTTGCATATGGAGGGTCCAATGTTCAGCTCCTAGCATCTCCATTTGTAAGGATTAGGTAGTAGGTGATG
This sequence comes from Gekko japonicus, assembly GCF_001447785.1. Taxonomy (NCBI): domain Eukaryota; kingdom Metazoa; phylum Chordata; class Lepidosauria; order Squamata; family Gekkonidae; genus Gekko; species Gekko japonicus. Next base: position 622,611 of record NW_015165254.1, read on the forward strand.
TGAAAGATCTCTATCTGAGTAGACAAAACTGACCTTGATAGACCAGTGGTCAGACTTGGTATAAGACAGCTATCTGTATTCATGTGTATAATTACAAAAACCTATCCAGAATTTAGCCATGGGTTGAATTTCATAATCTTACATTTGTTAGATAAAATACCTCTCAGCCTAACCTCACAGGGCGGTTGTCGTGGAGATAAAAAGAAGCAGGGGAGAATGGTGTTATAAGCTACCTCAGGTCCCCATGGGGGAGAAAAATGGAAAATAATTAAAAATAAATAAATGAAGTAGCCTGTTGTCCTAAATTTATGTCTGTAAGAAGAGGGATCTAAGAATGATTTTTTTTTTGTTAGATTTAAGTTAAGTTAAATTTTATGTCTCACAGCAAAATTAAGGATTTTTATTAACCACCTATTTTCACCAAGACCTCCCATTATATCTGATTGCATCTAACTAAAGATGCAAAATTTTGAGAAATTTTGAAGCCATGGGGGAAATCTTGAAGCCATGGGGGAGACATTGTCAAGCTATGTATTTTGAGTGAATAAAACCTTGTCTTAAAGAGCATTTCACTCATTTCAAAGGGAGGGGAAATCCCCCAAAGTTCCCAGTTTTTCCATTAGAATTATTTTAAAGTTCACAGCGGGTTTTTTGGAATTTTTCTATAGTTTTGTATTCTTCCCTAGTTTTATATTTTTCCCTACTTCCAAACAAAACAGCGTTAGTTTGTTTGGGAGTAGAGAAGACTATAAAACTCTCAGTCTCTCTCCCTTTTCTCCAGTCCATGCATTTCAGAGTCTTCTCAGTCACAGAACATTTACAAGAATATGCTCTGTGTTCTGCCCTCATTTATATAAGAATGGCTTTGAACAAGATTAAACAGCTCTCATCTTGTAAAGAGACAGTGATATTTGTGTGTGCGGAGGTCAGCTTTATCACCCCATTTTTCATGCTTTTGTAAGTTTGTCACTTGGTTACTGCAGTGCTCTGTTGAACAAGTTTTTGAGCTCAGGCTATGTATTTTGAGTGAATAAAACCTTGATCTACACTGAGCAGAAGAAAATGGTGGTGGTGGTGGTAGTGTCCTGAGATGGAGTGGATGGTCACATCAGAACACAGTCGGAAGGTAACATTTTTTTCCAGTGCATGTAAAATCAAAGATCAGCATCACCCTAATGTATGCCCAAGATTAGTATTTCCTCATAATAAGCCAGGATTTCTACTTGGGGAGCATTAAAAAAATAGCATCACCTGCAGTCCAAAGTGGATGCACTTTACTTTTTCATCTTAGGTTTCTTGCTTCATTCTGCTCCATGTGTAGACCAGGACTTTTATGCATCAGAATCAGAAGATGACATAGTGATAGAAAAGGCGGAAAAACAGGATTGTACCACTCCATATCGCAGGCAGGGGTTTCCCTTCCATAACATTCAGTGAGGAGGCCAAGTGAAATCTTTCAAATGCACTAATTTTTTATTTGTAGGGAGGCCTTTTGGTTTTTTGTCGGGGGAAGTTGGAAATTGGTATCCCCTACTTGCAGGTTGAGCCTGTCGACTCATTCTTTCTCATGTGTAAAAAGTGTTATTTCTGAACCCTTTCTTTTCACCCCACTGGCAGCCACTTCTGCCAGATAAGCCTCTCTGCATACAGCAATCTGCTGTATAAAGATCTACGGATTAATGTAGCACTACCAATAGAAGTCCACAGACCAGGTATCTCAGACTCCCTTTTTTAACCAGTTAACTCAGGAAGACACAGGAGAAGTTCAAGCAGATCTAGCAAGAAGCTTCCTTACATTCACTGTCTTTTTGTAGTTTTCTTGGTTAGGCTAATAGTTTGGGTGCTGGGAGGAAAGAAATGCTTGCTCTGGATCCAGCAGGAAGGGTCTTACACTCTTCTCAGAGAGCCTGTTCCACACCAGGAGAATCCAAGCCTTAATCTCTCTTGCCATCTTCTGTCTCTGTGGAGTTTCTTAGGCTTGGATCTTCTTTAAAAGAAACTAAGCATCCAGCAGCTTCTTCCTTCATGTTTTATGTTTTCTGGTCTCATTTTTAAGCCCCTCTAGCATTTTGGCTCCAAAGAACAGCTTTCAAAGAGGATATGGAGAATGTTCTATCCAAAACATCCACCCACTCTTGGCTTCTTTTAAAAAAGGGGAACTGAAGGATATTTTTTATCCTTTTTATAGCCATCATTCGTACATGGCAATTTAATGGCAATAGCTTAGCAATAGTACAGTAGTAAGTTAAAATCCTTCAGGAATAGATAGGATCAAGCAGTTTCTTTGAAATATTTTTTTTCCATTTCTTTGGAGAGGAGAGTGACTAAATCCACATCGGTGAAGTTAGTGGCAGACACAGTGAATGTATACGTTTTTAACGTGGCGTAGTTTTCATTTGTCACCCGGGCATTCAGAAACTAGTAACAAAAAAACACTGTATGCTGTTAATTTGGCATTACAAAATTAAAAGGACTGTAACTTGTTAACGATTTGCTGACTTAAGTATTTCATTCCTAAAATCAGGTGCAGTTAATGTGACAGATGTTGCACGTTGTTATGCAACTGGCCTTTTCAGTCCTACAAAACACATTAGAACATGAGTGCCAACCTGTCACGTATGTGCTACAAGCATACACATCAAAAAATGGTGGCATTCCTAAAACATTCCTGGAAAGCAACAGGAAGGGCTTGTGAGCTTGGTTGTGGCAATGAGCCAAACCTGAATTCTTGCCTGCCTTTCCAGCATTACACTGCTGCTTGCTCCCTTGCTCAACAGGCTAGAGCCAAACCATAGCCATACATGGGGAGCAGAAAATGCATATACACTGTAGTGCTAGTACTTCTTCATACTTTGGACTTGATTTTTGACATGCCTGCCTGTCAGGTAGAATCATAGAGTTGGAAGGGACCTCCAGGATCATCTAGTCCAACCCCCTGTACAATGCAGGAAATTCACAAATACCTTCCCCTCCACACCCACAGTGACTGCTGTTAACATAAGAACATAAGAGACGCCAATGTTGGGTCAGGCCAAATGCCAATCCAGTCCAACACTCTATCACACAGTGGCCAAAAATACCAGGTGCCATCAGGAGGTCCACCAGTGGGGACAGGACATTAGAAGCC
>NW_015165254.1:625801-628143 GCF_001447785.1 Gekko japonicus
TCCAACCCTTTTATCACTCGAGTTTCCCTTTTCTGCACTTTTTCCAAAGCTATAATATCCTTTTTAAGGTATGGTGGCCAGAACTGCACACAGTATTCCAAATGAGGTTGCACCATTGATTTATATAGGGGCATTATGATATTGACTGATCTGTTTTGAATACCCTTTCTAATAATCCCCAGCATAGCATTGGCCTTTTTTTATTGCAGTCACACACTGTCTCGACATTTTCAGTGAGTTATCTACTACAACTCTAAGATCTCTCTCTTGTTCAGTCTCTGCCAGTTCGGACCCCATCATTGTGTATGTATATTTAGGATTTTTGGCTCCAATGTGCATCACCTTGCACTTGGCCACATTGAACCCCATTTGCCATGTTGACGCCCACTTGCCCATCCTTGACAGATCCCTTTGGAGTGCCTCACAATCCTCCCTGGTTTTCAGCACCCTGAACAACTTCGTATCATCCGCAAATTTAGCCACTTCACTGCTTACTCCCAACTCCAGATCATTAATGAACAAGTTAAAAAACAGTGGACCAAGTAGTGATCCCTGCGGTACCCCACTGCTTACCACCCTCCACTGAGAAAATTGCCCATTTATACTCACTCTCTGTTTTCTATTAATTAGCCAGTTTTTGATCCACAAAAGGACTTGTCCTTTTATCCCATGATTTTTTAGCTTACTTAGGAAGCTTTCTGTTCCACGCCCAGAAGATGACAAAAAACCTCCAGGATTGCTTCCTGACCCCAAAGTGGCAATAAAGCATTTCCCTAGGCGTGTAAAAAAGGTAGCCCATGACTGCATGAAGCAAGGGCCCGAATTGCACATGTAAGAGAATGAGGTTGCCAAATTGGACGTGGTAGAATGGACTGAACCATTTCAAGCTGCAAGTGGCGGATTCCAGCTCTGAACATTCCTATGTATTTAAAAATTGCCATAAAAATAGAAAACTAGTGCATCTCATTGCTTGCTGTGCTCGTTTGCTGTTTTCAGGGAGTTTTTGACATAGGAGAGCATTCTACAATGAGACCCACCATGATTTGTCACATGCAGTCTGAACCATCACAGTCCATTCACTGACACTTCTGAGCTATCTTGTTCTCCTGTATGTATGAACCAGGCCTAAACATCGTTTTTCTGAATTTGCTGTTCCTGTGCAAATGAAATATGCTTCACCTATTTTAGGGTCATGGTTACATACTCAGTGGCTAGATGCTTTTTAATTTAAAGATGTCTGTGTTTTGTTAAACGAGAACAGATAATAGATAAAACGTACTGAGTGTGTAGATCAAAGCATTTTTGCAGAAAAATTCATTTAGCATGTACTAAAAATAGATAGGCACAAGTATCTGAGTTTAATGTCAAAGCCTCTTGTAAGTAATTTGGATCTAATGTAAGAATAATAATTCTCAGCCCGTGATAACAAAAATGGCTCACATTCTTGTGTAACAACAGTGGATTGTTTCTTGAAAAATGGGATCCTGTTAATGTTCATAAGAAGATAACAAGAGCCCTGCTGGATCAGACCAATGCTCTGTCTAATCCAGCATCCTGTCTCAAACAGTGGCCAACCAGTTCCTCTGAATGGCCAGCAATAGGGCATAGAGGGCATAGAGGTTGAGTTCTGGGATTCAGAGGCTTAACGTCTCTGAATGTGGAGGTTCCCTTCAGTTACCATGGCTAGTAGCCATTGATAGCCTTATCCTCCATTAATCTTATCAAATCCTCTTTTAAAGCTGTTTATATCTGTGGCCACCACTACATCCTCTGACAGCAAATTCCACATTTTAATCACTCTGTGTAAAGTAGTATTTTCTTTTGTCCATCCAGAACCTACTGCTTATCAGTTTCATTGGTTGCCTTTGAGTTCTAGTATTTTGTGAGAGGGAGAAAAAAAATATCTTTATCAACTCTCTCTGTCCCACGCATAATTTTATAAACCTCTATCATGTCCCCCCTTTATCATCTCTTTTCTAAACAGAAAAGTCCCAGACTCTTCAGCCTTTCCTCATAGAGAAGGTGCTCTAACCCCCTAATCCTCTTGGTTGCCCTCCTCTGTACTTTTTCCAGCTCTGCAATGTCCTTTTGGAGATACAGTGACCAGAATTGTACACAGTATTCCAAATGAGGCCACACCATAGATCTGTGCAGGGGCATTACAATATCGGCTGTTTTATTCTCAGTCTCTTGATAATCCCAAAAACAGAGTTTCCCTTTTTCACTGCTGCAGCACACTGGGTTGACACTTTTATAGCTATCCACTACAACCCCAAAATCTTTTCCCCTCTCAGTCTCAGCACGTTCAGACCCCATTAGCTTATACTAAATTGGGATTTTTT
>NW_015165254.1:628390-636033 GCF_001447785.1 Gekko japonicus
CTCACCCACCTCGGAGTCGCCAGGGTGGGTCGCTTTCCAGGCCTTCCCTATGTAGCCACGCACACAGAGATTTTGCCTGTAGTGGGCGTGGCCAACTCTGAAGCCAGCCAGAACTCCGTTCCTGTGCACTCCTGCCCAAAAATAGCCCTGCACTTATCCGATACTGAACTTCGTTTGCCATATTGTTGCCTATTCACCCAGTTTTTGGAGGTCAACTTGCAGCTCTTCACAGCCAGCCCTGGTTTTCACCATCCTGAATAATTTTGTGTCATCTGCAAACTTGGCCACCACACTACTCACCCCTAGTTCCAGATCATTTATGAATAAATTAAATAGTACTTGCTCCAATACTGATCCTTGTGGGACCCCACTGCTTACTCCCCTCCATTGAGTGAACTGTCCATTTATCCCTACTCTTTGCTTTCTGTCATTTAACCATATTTTCATCCATAAGAAAACCCATCCTCTTATCCCATGACTGCTAAGTTTTCTCAGGAGTCTTTGATGAGGTACCATGTCAAAAGCCTTTTGAAAGGTCACTGTTGTCTACATGCTTGTTCACTTTCTCAAAGAACTCCAAAAGGTTGGTGAGAGGACTTTCCTTTGCAGAAGCCATGCTGATTTTCCCTCAGCAGGCTTTGTCCTTCTATGTGCCTATATTTCATTATATTTTTTACTAATTTGCCTGGGATAGACATTAGACTAACTGACCTGTAATTTCCTGGTTCCCCTCTGGATCCCTTTTTAAAACTTGGTGTCACATTTGCTACTTTCCAGTCTTCTGGTGCAACAGCTGAATTTAGTGATAGGTTACATATATGGTTTATGTAAATGTCATACTTTGAATAACTATACTGTCCTAGCCGAATGCTGGTTTGCTATTTTTCTTGCCCTCTGCATTGTTTCCTATTTATCTACTTCTTTTAAGCTTTGTTTTCTCATGTTTTATTTTCATAAGTATTATTTTACTTCCTGAATGTTTTTCCCATAAAATAAGTAACAGTTAAAATGAGAATTTCTTCTTGTAAATTACAGACTAGAAAGACTAAAGTCTTGAAGGATCATATATCCCTAGTTTCTTTTACATTGTTTTAGATACATTGGTAATGTAAGCCTAAATTACACTAAGCGAGAGTTATGCCATTCTAAGTCTTCTGACTTCAGTGGACATAGAAGGCATTTCATCATGTATCTGGTTTTAATCTGAGAGTCATCAAAAGTAATCTGGTTCAATGTGTAGGAAAATAGGGAATTTCTGTAATTGAACTACTTTGGGCAAATATTTTTGACACGTTTTCTTGAAAATCTTTAAAGAAACCTTGGTAACCTCTTTCTTTACCAAGTTAGGAAGCTGGCAGTGTCATTTAATCTCCTTCTATTTAAGGTATTAATTATGTTACTTCCTGTCATAGTTTCATGCATTCTGTACATTATTTTTCACTGTAGTCCCTTTCCTCTGATTCCAAGCCACACTGCATCTTCCAGTATGGTGATTCTTAATGGGGCCATATGGCCCTCCAGGGGGTGATGTACAAGTCTTGGGTTGCCTTCAGTGTTTTGCAGGGCAAATGGGGGGGGGAGAGCAGGAATTTTAGGTAGTCCCACTGGCTTCTGACAACCAGCAGAGCAGAGTTTTATACCCTGTCCTGAGGATAAAATCTTAGGTCCTAAATTTCTCCTCCAAGCCCTTTTAAGTGGCACACAGCAAATAGAAATCAAACCCAACACTGAGGATTTCACTGATGACCATTAGGCATAAGGGTCTCATTGAGTGGATTCCAAGTTCTGTGTAGAATATGCAAATATCATAAATATATGTTTATAAATAAAGTTGCCTTGTCCAGTAGTTCATTTCACTCTAGTAAGAAGAGGCTTGCCTAAATTGGTCAGCAACTGAGGGATTTAATCAGGAAGTAGAAGTTGCATCTGAGAACTGGTATCATCTCCTATGGCAGCATTGATGCAAACTTGCAGAAGTGTGCATTTTTAAATGCTGTGCTGGCTATTTCTCGGGGAAGGGGGTTAAGTGGCAGGGACTAATTTGGTAGGCTGGAATAAGATCAGCTCTGCTGAATTAAACCAGTAACATCTTGTTCAGCGTGCTGATTGCAACAACAGATAAACAGATGATTTCATGCTTAAACATTAGATTAATCCTTTAACATCCAAACATCATTTTTTCTGTACAATAACAACCTCCACCTTAAACAACTTAGCCATATTCTTTATGTTCTTCATTTAAAAAACTCCTTGACTTGGGTCAGTGCCATTTTGCTCTATGATAGTACGCCTTCTGGTTATGCCTAAATGATCCATGTGTATATATCTTTCCCCTGAATTTTTACCTCGCTTCCTATTCCTGTTTTGTCTTCCTCCATCGTAATATAGGGGAAATGTTAAATGGGTGAACCTTCTAACAGCATCGTTTTGTCTGCAAATAGAAGAGCCTCGTTAATGCATCTTAAGAACAGAGCCAGACATTTACTTTGGAAATTAAAGAGTGTGTTGGTTTAATAAAAAGTTTTGATGTTGGCCAAGAAAAAGAGTTTGCTTTAAGTTAGGCAGAAAAATAAATATGTAAATGGAAGTCAGGAAGGATTTTTCGTCAAAGGTAGAAACATGAATACTACTTACTCATTTGAGATGAGATTTTTATTTTTCTGGGAAAGAAATTTTGGACAAAATGTAGAATATAAAAAAAGCCAGAAGCATTTGGCTGCAGCTTGAGATGAAACAAACACGTATAAACGCCAGTCCAGAGATGTGTGAGGACATTTGTGTTTGCATAGTCGTCTTCTGCCCAGCCAAGCAAATGACCAATGGGAAAAGGGGGGGAAAGGAGTGCTCCACGAGTGCAGCAGCAGGTGCAGATCTCTGAACTGGGGTCAAAACTTTCTTTGGGATCCATTAGATGACAGTATTACTTACCCCACCCCACCACTCAGTTTCCTGCACATGTATTATAGGGGCATATCCACACTTTTCCCTGACCTGGATGGCCCAGGCTAACCTGATCTTAGGAGCTAAGCAGGGTCACCCCTGCATAGTATTTGGATGGAGACCATCAAGGAAATCCATGGGCACTGTGTAGAGTCAGGCAGTGTTAGACCACTTCTGAACATCCCTTACCTTGAAAACCCCACGGGGGCTCCATAAGTCAGCTGCAACTTGTCGGCACTTTAATTTAGCGATTTCCTTCAGTTTACAAAACAGTCTTCTGCTTAATCAGGACAGCTGACTATACCTCTGCTACTGTGTGCAGGTATTTCTACTCTTCCCCCCCAGTAGCCTTCTGTGCACATACTGCCGGCAGCCTATACCAGGCATCTGTTTCCATGCATTGGTCAGCCCAACCCTTGGGGGATAGGACCAGTGATTTTTGCCCATTGGGCTCAGAGATACTTATTTTTAAAGATTTCTAGGTTGTGTTTCCTAGAAGTTTAAAGCAGCTTGCAATAAACACATCCAGTGCAACAACTATTAAAGCCACAAAAAAAAGAACAGAGATGTTTGACCAAAATTAAACTGGCTGCCCATTGTTCAAAAAGCCCTCTGAAATAAAACAGCCTTATGGGCTTTCTGAACACAGTCAGTGAAGATGATTCTGACAGCCCATTCCACAGAGAGGAAACACACTTGAGTGTTCTATGGTATGCATCAGCCATGAAGGAAGTACCAGTGAACAGGAAGCAAGAGAGAGGCAATCCATCAGGTATACGGATCCCAGGCCATGAGGAGCTGTGAAGGTAAGAATCAGCACCTTCAAAGGAAGCAAATAGATCACCACAGCCTGTGCTCTCTCGGCCAGCCCAGTCAGGTCTTCTCTGAAGCAGTGCCCCCTCAGGTCTAGATAGCGAGGCTTGGGAGCATCCATAGCTGCCAGAAGTTAGGAGCTGGAACTGAAGGCAAGGAACTGGCATACAAGCTTGCACCAAGTGGACTGGTTGATCCAGCTAGGCAGCTTTCCCAAGCCTTGGGTTAAATAGTCTGGGAAGTAATCGGGCTCAGCTGCCCTGCTGGCAGGTGTTGAGCTCCTGTGGCTGCTCTGTGCTTTGGCTAGGATGCTGCAAAAATTATTGTTTTCATTCTGTGGCTCTGGGACGGGGTTGCATGCAGCCAGTCGAGCACTTTGCCTCCTTTGGGCCACCTCGGCTTGGGTCCTCTGCCATCCCCATTCCTGCAGAGTGATTGTGTCCCCTGGGGGGCTATGGGTCCTACCCTGCTGAGCCCTGATGATTATTCCAGGGGCCAGTGACAAGGCCTCCATTGCAGGCCCAGGCAGGATGACTTCTGGTGCTGCTGGACCTTGTTAGGATCTCCCTGGTCCTCCTCAGCTGGTGGCCTTGGCTCCTCAGTCTGAGGACTGAGTTGCTGAGCAAGTTGGTGGGTGGCATGACAACCAGAGCAGTTGTTTAAAAAATAACGTAATAGGAGTACACTTGTGGTGCTTTGTCACAAGTCAGGCAGCAGCATTCTGCAGTAGTTAAAGCTTTCATGTTATCTTCAAGAGCAGCCCCACATACAGCACATTGCAGTAATCTAGTCTAGAGGTTACACAAAGGCATGGATCAGCGTTGCCAAGTCAGCTGTGTCTAGAAGGGAGGAGACTGTCCAGACTAGGTAAAAAGCTCTTTTAGCAACAATTTAACTCTAAACTGTGATTCATGCAAAAGTAGGCTTGAATATAATCTTTTACTTGAACCAGCAAACTCATCCTATTATAAAAAAAAGTTGTGCACTGAACTATACAAAATATTATCTGTATGTAATGTCATTCCATGTTTTCCTGTCCTGTTTTTGGGTGACTACCAATTTAACTACCTGCCTTTTACATAAAGAATTACATAATTCTTGTGGTTTTTGCAGATCTAAGGAGGTGGATGGAGAAGTCTTCCAGAATATACTGGCTAATACTTTAGCCAGTAAAGATGCTGAAAGATTTAGTGTGGGAAGGGGAAGAGAATAGTGGGGGTGGGAATGAGATGCCTCCTGCAAATCTCTGCTTGTTTTACTGAAAGGTCTAGAACAAATTGATCTGAAGAACTAGCCCAAGGACATTGTTAAAATGGAGTCTAAGTTTGAACCTATTTTCAGTTGTTATATTATTTGGACATGTAGTGTTTCTAAATCTTCCATTGAAATGTGCTTAAGTTTTTCTAGGTTATGCTATAAGTATGTGCTTGCATAAACCAAAGAAACGTTTCCCCTTCCTCATTTCACCACCATTCCATATTTTATTTCAGAAGATGAGTTTCAAAGATTTTGGGAGGAAATGGCTACAATTGTCTCTAATTCTGAGCTGGCAATGGGCATCCCCTATTCTCCTGCAGTACCAGGACTTGCACAGTATCTCCGAAGCATCACCAAACTCTTAATATCTATGCTCTCAATGACTGCTGATCCTGGATTTGCAAACTACAATTTACTTGAAACAGGGAAAGCAACAGAGCCTTGTTTATCAATTGCACATCTGCTACATTCTGATTTCTGTGAAGTACGCTTTGCAGTCTTGGAAGCAACCCTGCTTTGGGTGAAACAAATGAGTTGTAAACATATAACTAAAGGAGGAGGAAAAGGCCTTGTGTCTCTACTGTCTGGTTTGGAGGAGATTCTTCTTAGAATAGCTGTAAAAGAAAAGCATCCAGAATGTTTTTGCAAGGTAAAAACATGCACGCACACACAAGAAAAACTCCCTGTTATGAGGAAGCGTAATTTCAAATAAGATGGACCAAATTAGGACTGTTTATTTTTCTTTCATTGACCCAGTTTGATTTCTTTTTACTAGGTATTGGAGGTTCTGTATTGTATGGATTTCAGAAATGTGCTTCTAAAGACAGAAAATGCCATAAACGTTAATCCACGAGATTTCTTGCATTGGATTATGAACACTGCAGATACTTCTGACAGGTATATCTTGTCATTGGTTAAAAAAAAATCTATCTAATATATTGATGTATCTAATATATCAGTATATCTGATTCTCAATATGGTTCCATCTGTGGGTTCTGAAATCTGTGGACTGGGGCTATGTAGAGAGAAAGGAGATTGTTCTACAAATTTGGGGGGAATCCCCATGTTTCCAGAGAAATCCAGATAGTTTTTTAGAAATTGGAGGGGGAGGCGTTGAGCAGACAGCACATCTCAGTTGCCCCAACTTGATCAATTGGCTGCGGCAGTGGTGGCATAGGAGGAGCAGAAGGCTCCAGTGCCTTTGCCATGCCAGCTGCAGAGGGCTGGCAGTGCAGGGGGGTGGACAGAAGGTGAACTCCTCTCCAGTGCTCTGTGAACTTTATGGGGCAGCAATGCAGGCAGGCAGAATAGGAATGAGAGTTGGTAAGTGAGGCACCTGATGAGCCAGTGGGGGGAGGGTGGGATTCCACCTCCCACACACACAGTTCTCGCATGACCTGTTTGTAATATGTAAATATTCATTGATTGCTGATTACCCTTTGAAAAGAAATAATCGATGGGGGGATCCCTGTGGTTTCAGTTTATCTTGTTAAGCTCCAAGCACTGCTAAATTGTACATATGTTGTTTCCTAATTTTTATATATCTTTACAAGACTTTGATGAAGTAAGTCAAATGATGAAACAAGACTAAGAAACATGACATCTAAATGGATTCTAGGCAAAGCTAATTCAGAAAACTAAATAATTCAGAAAAAATAGGGCAGTTTGGCAGCTTTTTCTATAATGTATTCTAACAGAATGTTATTCTTTTGTTGGACTTTCACCAATGTTCAGAAAAACCTTTTAATTCCCCCCCTTTGATACTTTCTTAAACTGCTTTGTTTTTATTTATTTATTTCCAAATTGTTTGTTTTACATTCTGAAATGATATTTTGATGAGGAAATTAATGTTGGGGAAATTTGCAAAATTGAGAAGTAATCAATTATTTTCTCTTGTTTCTGATTAATAGTTTTGTGCAATCTGCACAATAACAAATTTATTTATCATGAAGTTAAGAAGCTGCTATATATCAAGCCAGACCACTGGTCCATCTAGCTCAGTACTTTCTCATCTGACTGGCATCAGCTCTCTGTCAGGCAGAGAATGGTCTTTCATGTTACCTCCAGCCCTTTGATGGGAGGTATTGAATCTGGGACTTTCTCCAGTGGTTCGGATAGCGGGACAGTCCGTACTATTGGGATAAGCTCCGCCCCTTCCTGCAGGGTCGGCTCCGATCTTTGATCCCTGTGAGGTGGAGCTTATTGTCCACAGCTTCCCCAGTTCTTGCCAGCCCTGCTTACCAGCAGGACGTACTCCGGCAGGGCTCGTTTCGAGCGCCTAGGATTTCAGGAAGAAAAATAAAAATAGAAGAAAGAAGAGCCGCAGCAGCGGCAAGGAGTCGGGGCGAGCGATCCTGCACCGGGTTGTCCCCGGTTGTTTGGCAGAGCTCTGTTTAAGCCCTTGGCATCTGTCCGCTGGCCTTACCCGACCTACGGGCGGAGGGCCTCCCCCTGCGCTATTCCGGGGGTGCGGAGGAGCCTGGTGTGCAAGACGTACCCACGCTGAGTCAGTGGATCGTTCCAGCGCAAAGAACCGAAATAGCCTTTTCCAAAGGAGGTGGTGAGTTTGAGGGCCCCCTGAAAGCCTTCCCAGTGGGGTTGGAGCCTTGGGGAACGAAGACCGCCACGGCGCA
>NW_015165254.1:639045-639165 GCF_001447785.1 Gekko japonicus
CGCCTTAAACAGCGTTTGGCCTCCAGGGCTATTGTACGCGTTTTCCCCAGTTCAGACTCACTGCCTGGAGATTGAGCAGGAAAGTTTGACAGCCCTGGGGTTTTCTCAGGGCGTAGTTAA